>NC_066618.1:122993876-123294612 GCF_025201925.1 Gopherus flavomarginatus | reverse complement strand
ATCCCCCTGTCAACAGTGAACTCTTTGTGTGTGCTGGGGGAAATGTGTTCTATTTACAAATCTACTCCATTTCAGTTTGAGATATTCCATGCAGTCCATGAATAATAAAATAATTTCTCCCAAGTATGACTAGGTTGTGAATTTTTGTCCAGAAATATGCCATGGTCAGGGAAGAGGAAGACCGTGAAGTTCTGCATGTTTGCGTGCAGATACATGCGGAGTAGGGAATTTGTGTTATATCTGCACTGTTTCCTGCACTTTATTTTTTTTTATTTGTTTTGGAAATGTTCATCTGTTACTTGTTTTGGGGTGTTGTGATGGCAGCTGTCCTGCCTAATAATGGGTTACTATTTTACCATATGTTTACAAATAAAGCCTTTCATGGCATCAAGAAAGTTTATTGCCATCAATGAAGCTCATCATACAATCATGATTTGAGATAATAAAGCTAAAAATGTGATCAGGAGCAATTATACATTACTAAACAAATATTATTTCTCTATACAGTTAGGTAAGCAATTTACACTTCAATAACTTCCTTAATGAACCTAAACTGTGATTCATCCCCCTTCCAATTAATTAATCATAATTTAATTCATAAATACATAGCCTACCACTTAGGTCCTCACTCCTCCCAAGCATTTAACCCCCACATCTCCAGGTAAGTAGCCCCATCACCCCACAAGCACATCCTTAGAGGTACTAGTCCTCCTCTTCCATTGGATCATACATCGGTTCATCATGTGGGAACACACAGTATCCTGGATGTCTGTTACCTGGGGGCACCCAGCTCCAGCTGTGGTAAGACCACTTTCTGGCTGAGTATACTGATTCAGCAGCCCCTCACTGTCATAGTCCATTCAGAGGCAAGTAGCTCACCTATAGCTTCACAAAGATTGTGAAGAGCACAGCAAGCCACAGTAATGCCGACAGCATTACTGACATCCAAAGGGGTGTGTAGGAATCTCCAAAGAGATTTCAATCTGCCAAAAGCACAACCATTCTTAACCTGTGTCATAACTTTCCTACTCAGACCTGAACCTTAGAGTTCAGAACATGAGAAGCTAGCATAAAACCTCCAAACTTAATTACCAGCTTGGATCTGATATCGCTGCCACCAGCCAGAAAATTTCAGTGTCTGGCTCACTCTGGTCTCCCCAAAACCTTCCCTGGGGGACCCCAAGACTCAGATGCCCTGAGTCTCACCACAAAGGGAAATAACCCACTTCCCTTCCCCCTCTTTACCTCCTCCCAGATTTCCCTGCCCTGGGTACTCTAGGATATTTCCTGCTTCAAGTCCTTGAAACACAAGTACCGAGAGATCAAATCTCTCTCTCCCCTCACCCAGAGGGTATGCAAAGTCAGGCTTAGTAGATCTAACACAAAGAGATTTTCCCCCTCCCTTCGTTTCTTAGCCTTAACCAGTGAAAAAACTCAAACAGATCTTAAAAAGAAAGCTTTATATAAAAAGAAAGAAAAAGACATAAAAATGGTCTCTGTATCAAGGTGACAATATACAGGGTCAATTGCTTAAAAGAAAAAAATGAATAAACAGCCTTATCCAAAAAGAATACAGTTTAAAACATTCCAGCAACTACACACATGTAAATACAACAAAACAATATAAACCTATTGTCTTACTATCCTTGTACTTACAACTTGGAAACAGAAGATTAGAAAGCCTGGAGACTCCTGTGGTCACTCTCAGAGCCCAGAAAAAGAACAGACCAAGAACAAAGGACTCACACCCAAAACTTCCCTCCACCCAGATTTGAAAAAGTCTTGTTTCCTGATTGGTTCTCTGGTCAGGTGTTGTTTGTTACCCCTTTCCAGGTGAAAGAGACATTAACCCTTAGCTATCTGTTTATGACAACCTGCTGAAAGTGAAATTAACTTTTCTTGCCTGGGCATCTGAAATCAGGATATGGTGCATAAGCAAAAGGGGGAATGTGGGATCCACCACAATAATGGAGGGAACAGTAACTCAGTTTATGATGACGCCATTTTGTGGCGTCATCATAAACTGAGTTACTGTTCCCTCCATTATTGTCTGAAGTGGCTCATGACTGTGAGTGCCAACCTCAGGGCAGACTGTCAAGAAGCATGGGAAAAAGCACAAACTGGTTAACAGACATTTTGGAGCATGAGCTTTCGTGGGTGAATACCCACTTCGTCAGATGCATGTAGTGGAAATTTCCAGGGGCAGGTATATATATGCAGACAAGCTAGAGATAATGAGTAAGTTCAATCAGGGAGGATGAGGCCCTGTTCTAGCAGTTGAGGTGTGAAAACCAAGGGAGGAGAAACTGGTTCTGTAATTGGCAAGCCATTCACAGTCTTTGTTTAATCCTGAGCTGATGGTGTCAAATTTGCAGATGAACTGAAGCTCAGCAGTTTCTCTTTGAAGTCTGGTCCTGAAGTTTTTTTGCTGCAGGATGGCCACCTTAAGGTCTGCTATAGTGTGGCCAGGGACGTTGAAGTGTTCTCCTACAGGTTTTTGTATATTGCCATTCCTAATATCTGATTTGTGTCCTTTTATCCTTTTCCATAGCGACTGTCCAGTTTGGCCGATGTACATAGCAGAGGGGCATTGCTGGCATATGATGGCGTATATTACATTGGTGGACGTGCAGGTGAATGAACCGGTGATGGTGTGGCTGATCTGGTTAGGTCCTGTGATGGTGTCGCTGGTGTAGATATGTGGGAAGAGTTGGCATTGAGGTTTGTTGCATGGATTGGTTCCTGAGCTAGAGTTACTATGGTGCAGTGTGCAGTTACTGGTGAGAATATGTTTCAGGTTGGCAGGTTGTCTGTGGGCGAGGACTGGCCTGCCACCCAAGGCCTGTGAAAGTGTGGGATCATTGTCCAGGATGGGTTGTAGGTCCCTGATGATGCGTGTCTTGCAATAGGAGGCTTCTGGGTACACGTCTGGCTCTGTTGATCTGTTTCCTTATTTCCTCATGCGGGTATTGTAGTTTTGAGAATGCTTGGTGATTTTGTAGGTGTTGGTCTCTGTCTGAGGGGTTAGAGCAGATGTGGTTGTACCTCAGTGCTTGGCTGTAGACAATGGATCATGTGATGTGCCCAGGATGGAAGCTGGAGGCATGAAGGTAGGCATAGCGGTTGGTAGGTTTTCGGTATAGGGTGGTGGTAATGTGACCATCACTTACTTGCACCGTGGTGTCTAGGAAGTGGACCTCCCGTGTAGATTGGTCCAGGCTGAGGTTGATGGTGTGGTGGAAGCTGTTGAAATCATGGTGGAATTTTTCCAGAGACTCCTTCCCATAGGTCCAGATGATAAAGATGTCATCAATATAGCATAGGTAGAGAAGGGGCATGAGTGGACGAGAGCTGAGGAAGCGTTGTTCCAGGTTGGCCATAAAAATATTGGCATATTGTGGGGCCATGCGGGTGCTCATAGCTGTGCCACTCATCTGGAGATATATATTGTCATTAAATTTGAAATAGTTGTGTGTGAGGATAAAGGCACAGAGCTCAGCAGCCAGTTGTGCTGTAGCATCATCAGGGATACTGTTCCTGACAGCTAGTATTCCATCTCTGTGTGGTATGTTCGTGTAGAGAGCCTCTAAGTCCATGGTGGCTAGGATAGTGTTTTCTGGAAGGTCACCAATGCATTGTAGTTTCCTCAGGAAATCAGTGGTGTCACGGAGATAGCTGGGAGTGCTGGTGGCATAGGGTCTGAGTAGAGAGTCCACATATCCAGACAGTCCTTCAGTGAGAGTGCCAATGCCCGAGATGATGGGACGTCCAGGATTTCCGGGTTTGTGGATCTTGGGATCTTTGCTGCTTGGATCTTTGCTGCTTTTACAGATCCAGACTAACACGGCTACCCCTCTGATACTTCACAAACTGGTTGTGTGTTCTATAATGAGATCTCACCAACCCAGTAACAAGTGTGATCTCCGAAAACACTATAACAGTATTAGTATGGAGTCACAGAGTGACTTTGGGCATTCCAGAGTATCTTGCCACCCAGGCAAGCTGGACTTTGTAAAAGATGGGTGCTTTACACTAAAAATCACTACAATATTCAAGTTATTCCCAGTCCCAAATGACCAGTCACTTACCCCAGGTCAGTTGTATTCAGATCTCAAACCAAAGACAATGCTTGTAGACAATCCTGTAACAAACTAACTAAAAGTTTACTAACTAGGAAAAAGAACTAAGAGAGTTATTTACAAGTTTAAAGCAGGTAACATACACACACAGTGAGTTACAGTCCGGTTTCAGAAGGTGATAGAAACTTCTATGGTAAGCAGACTCTGTACATCCTTTAAAGCTAACCTAGACAAAACAGCTAGGGCCTCCTTGCTTATGCTTAGAAATCCTTGCCACTCAGAGTGCAAGCAGCACAGCAATAATAAAATCTCCTTAACTTGCTTTCTATTAATTTCAGTGGGTGACCCCTGGTTCTTGTGTTACGTGAAGGAGTAAATAACACTTCCCCATTCACTTTCCCCACACCACATGTAAGAGTTCCCCCATCACACACTCTGAACTCTGGGGTACAGATGTGGGGGCCCGCATGAATGACCCCCTAAGTTTATATTCTACTACCTTAGATTAAAACTTCCCCAAGGCACAAATTCCTTTCCTTGTCCTTGGACGGTATTGCTGCCACTACCAAATGATTTACACAAAAAATCAGGGAAGGATCACTTGGAGTCCCTGTTCCCCAAAAATATTCCCCCAAGCCCCTTTACCCCCTTTCCTGGGGAGGCTTGAGAATAATATACCAACCAGTTTCCTCAGCAAAGTGAGCACAGACCATACCCTTTGTCTTCAGGACACTGAAATCAATTAGGTTCTTAAAAGAACTTTATTTATAAAGAAAAAAGTAAAATAATCACATCTGCAACATCAGAATGAAAGCTAACTTTACAGGGTAATAAAAAAATTAAAAGACAGAGGATTCCGCTCTGGGCTCAGCTTCACAGTTACAAAAACAGGAATGAAATTACCCCTGTAGCACAGGAAAATTAACAAGCTAAAACAATATATAACCTAACACATTTCCTTGCCCTACTCACAGTTTCTGTGGTTTTAGATGGATTATTTCAAGTATATGTTTCAGGAGATATTGTATCTCTTTGGCTTCTCCCTCCATCCAGAGAAGGAAGAATCCACAGAACATCAACAAAAACCCTTCCCCCCAGATTTGAAAGTATCTTTTTTTTTTCATTGATCCTTCTGGTCAGGTGCCAACTAGGTTATTTGAACTGCTTAACCCTTTACAGATAAGGCAATCCAGTACAGCTGCCAAGGATACATAAATGTTGCTATCCTTCCCCTTATATTCATGACACCATACATGATTTTATAGACATCTATCATATCTACCTTTAGTCATCTCTTTTCCAAGATGAACAGTCCCAGTCTTTTTAATCTCTCCTCATATGGAAGCTGTTCCAAACCAATAATCATTTTTGGTGCCCTTCTCTGTTCCATTTCCATTTCTAATACATATTTTTTTAGATAGGGCAACCAGAACTGCATGCAGTATTCATATTTATGTGGTGGCTTTATAATATTTACTGTCTTACTACCTATCTCTTTCCTAATAGTTTCTAACATTCTGTTAACTTTTTTGACTGCCACTGTACATTGAGCAGATATTTTTAGTGAACTATTCATGATGACACCAAAATATCTTTCTTAACTGGTAACAGCTAATTTAGATGTTATCATTTTGTATGTATAGTTGGGATTATGTTTTCCAATGTGCATCACTTTGCATTTATCATGATTGAATTTCATCTTCCATTTTGTTGCACAGTCACTCAGTTTTGTCAGATGCCTTTGTAACTCTTTGCAGTCTACTTTGGACTTAACTATCTTGAGTAACTTTTGTATCATCTACGCAGGTTGTCAGTACTGATCCTTGGGGGACTCCACTATTTCCCTCTCTGCATTCTGAAAATGGATAATTTATTCTTACCTTTTGTTTCCTGACTTTTAACATGATCCATGACTGGACCTTCCCTCTTTTCCCATGACTACTTAGTTTGGTTAGTCTTATGTCCACTTTTCTACACTTTTGTTGACCCCTCTCAAAGAATTCAAATAGATTGGTGTAGAATGATTTCCCTTTACAAAAGCTGTGTTGACTCTTCCTCAGCAAATTGTCTTCATCTATGTGTCTGATAATTCTGTACTTTACTATAGTTTCAACCAATTTGCCTGAAGTTAGGATTACTGGCCTGTAATTGCCAGGATCACCACAGAAGCCTTTTTTTTAAAAAATGGTGTCACATTAGCTATTCTCCAGTCATTTGGTATAGAAGTTGATTTAAATGATAGGTTACATAACATAGTCAGTGGTTCAGCAATTTCATATTTGAGTTCCTTCAGAACTCTTTTGTGAATATCATCTGGTCCTGGTGATTTATTACTGTTCAGTTTACCAATCTGAACCAAAACCTTTTTTTTACTGATACCTCAGTCTGGAACAGTTCTTCAGATTTGTCATCTAAGAATGGCTTATGAGTGTGAATCTCCTTCACATCTTCTACAATGAAGACTGACGCAAAGAATTCATTCAGCTTGTCCACAATGGTATTTCTTCCTTAAGTGCTCCTTTAGCCCCTCAATCATCTAGCAGCACCACTGATTGGTAAGCTTCCTGCTTCTAATGTACTTAAAACCTTTTTTACTCTTCATTTTTGAGTCTTTTGTTAGTTGCTCTTCAAATTCTGTTTTGATCTGCCTAATTATACTTTAACACTTGACTTGCCGGAGTTTTTGGTCCCCAGTTCCTAATAAATCTAAAACTCTCTTTCCTACACCAATGTCTCATCCATACATTAAGACCCTGCAGATCTGCCTTTCTAACTGGTCCTTTGCATGGAACGGGAAACATTTCAGAGAATGCTACCAAGGAGGTCCTGGACTTTAATCTCTTACCATGAAGCCTAAATTTGGCCTCCAGGACTTCTCTGCTACCTTTTCCTACGTCATTGGTATCTATTTCAGAGTTGCACAACCACCAGCTCCTAACAGGGTGGCCCGGGGGGTGGGGGGAAGTGGTGCAATTTGCCCCAGGCCCCAGGCTCCGCAGGGGCCCCCACAAGAATGGCCAAGGCACTCTCCCTGGCCCCAGCCTGACCCCGCCTCTGCCCCTCTCCCGGAGCCTCAGCACACCCAGGAGCATCCCTGAACAGCTGCAGCGTGGCTCCAATGGGGCTCCTGAGCTCCGCCCCACTCAGAGCCACGTGGTAAGGGGGTGGGGCTGCGAGCTCCAGACCAAGCATAGGGAGAGCAGGCCCCACTGGAGCTCGCAGCCCCGCCTCCCCTTACCACGTGACTCTGAGCGGGGAGGAGCTCAGGCCCCGCCAGAGGCACACTGCACAGCTGTTCAGGGACGGTCCTGGATGAGGTGCTCTGAGGCTTCGGGTGAGGGGGGAGCTGGAGGTAAGGGGCTGGGGCCGGGGGGGTTGAATAAGGGGCAGGGAGCCCCGGGGACAGTCAGGGGGCAGAGGTTGGGGGGGCGGTCACTGGACAGGGAATGGGAGGGTTGGATTGTGGGCATTCCAGGGGTCTTTCAGGACTCAGCGGGGGGGTAGGTAGGGGTCGGGGCAGTCAGGGGACAGGGAGCAGAGGTGGGGTCCCAGGGTGGTGGTTGGGCGGGGTTTCTGGAGGACAGTGAGGGGACAAGGAGCAGGATGGGTCAGGGATTCTTTTGTACTGGTGACCCTTTTCACATAGCAAACCTCTGTGTGTGACCCCCTCCCTTATAAATTGAAAACACTTTTTTATGTAGTTAACACTATTATAAATGCTGGAGGCAAAGCGGGGTTTGAGGTGGAGGCTGACAGCTCACGACTTCCAGTAATAACCTCGTGACCCCCTGAGGGGTCCCGACCTCCAGTTTGAGAACCTCTGGGTTAATTTAATTTTAGCACCCTGTGTCCGTTCACATGCATGTGCTATTTTGAGCATGTCAGTTTTCACAACATAGGCTCATCCCAGATTCTGGACAAGCTCAAATGCTCAGTTCGTGGAGTATGTACATAAGATATACTAAAGACAAACCCATAGTAACCATCTCCAGTTTGTGAGGGACCCCATGGAGCCAGTCTCTAGGAAACAGATAAATGCATGGAGGTTAAGTCCATTGATGGCTATTAGCCAGGATGGGTAAGGAATGGTGTCCCTAGGCTCAGTTTGTCAGAGGGTGGAGATGGATGGCAGGAGAGAGATCACTTGACCATTACCTGTTAGGTTGACTCCTTCTGGGGCACTTGGCATTGGCCATTGTCGGTAGCCAGGATACTGGGCCGGATGGACCTTTGATTTGACCCAGTATGGCTGTTCTTATGTTCTAAGCTAAATGAACCCAAAGTTATGGAGACAGATATGAGTCAAGGAAGCCAGCAGAGTATCAGAAACCTGGAAAAATCTCTAACTGGATGGGCTCAGGTGTTTGGTCACAAGCTGAGGTGGTTCAAAAAGTTTTGGATTTTTTTTATCAGATTTTTTTTATTGTTTCTTTAAGCAATCAAACACAGCAAGCAGCAAATATTTGGCTACCCACTTCTGAAACCCCAAACCATATCAGGTTTTGGCAGACTAATTTCAGCTTTTCAATTTAAAAAACCACAACAAATTTTGAAGGAAAGCAGACATTGTCTGTGATTTTTTCTGCTTTTTAAAAACCCCTAGTTTTCAATCCAAAAAAAGTTTTGACGGAAAATATTTGTCCAACCCTTTTAATGAGCTTTAGTACCTTTTAGCACTAGCTGATGCTGAGAACTAGTGATACCTTGTAAAGAAATTTTCTCAAAACTGTGTTTGTGCCGAGATGCGGAAGGTTTATTTTTCCCTGGGCTGCCTGTGGAGGGGGAGCAGGTGGGGCAATTTGCCCCAGGCCCCACAGGATCCCCCACAAGAATATAGTATTGTATAGTATTGCAATTTTTTTTTATGGAAGGGGCCCCCAAAATTGCTTTGCCCCAGGCCCCCTGAATCCTCTGGGCGGCCCTGGCTCCTCACCAGCACTGCACATAAGTCTATCTAGATGTGTCAAGAGATCTGTAACCTTTGCACCCAGCAATCAGACCATAATACAGTCTCCCGGTCATCACAAACCCAGCTATCTATATTTCTAATGATTGAATCACCTATTACTATTACCCATTTCTTTCTAATAACTGAGATTCCCTCCCCCAGAAGGATCTCCTAGTGAGAGAGGGTATCATAACATCATGTGGAAGGCGGGTCCAAACTATTGGATCATTTCCCTCTCCTCCAGTTTGATGTTCTCCTTCCCAAAACTTTTATCCTCCTCAACAGCATAGAGGCTGTCATACTAGGGTAGTTCCACTCTACTTTGTCCTGGAAAGTCTCATCTATGTATCTCTCTGTCCCCCTTAGCACCTCAAGTTCAGCCACTCTGGTCTCAAGACCATACTGCATCTCCAAGGGCCATAAGATCCTTGCACCTATATGCCACCTGCCCACAAGGTAGGTAATCATACATGCTGCATTCAAAACAATAAACTGCTGCTGGACTTCCTCCAGCATTCTTTTTACTCCTGAAGCTTTTGTTTAGTTTTGTTTGGGAGTTTTTTGGAGGCAGTGGAGGTTGAGTGGGTTACTGGACAAAGTTTCAAGAATGTTAGGTGTATCTGGCTGTCATGTTCCTTCTCTAAACTCCCTTGAAAAACTTCCCAGTAAGCTGCTCCTGTTTGCTAGCCCCTCTGGTAGCTTAGAATCTGGCTTTTAAGATCCTATCCACTTCCTGGACATGACAGTGCTAATAAGTGATGGTCATATAAACACCACCCTATACCGGAAACCTACTGACCGCTATACTTACCTACATGCCTGCAGCTTCCATCCAGGATACATCATATGATCCATTATCTACAGCCAAGCCCTAAAATACAACCAAATTTGCTCCAATCCCTCAGACAGAGACAAACACCTAGAAGATCTTTATCAAGCATTCTTCAAACTAAAATACCCACCTGGGGAAGTGAGGAAACAGATTGACAGAGTGAAGCAGGTACCCAGAAGTCATTTACTAGAAGACAGGCCCAACAAGGAAAATAACAGAACACCACTGGCCGTCATACACAGCCCCCAGCTAAAACCTCTCCAGCACATCATCAACGATCTACAACCTATCCTGGAAAATGATCCCTTACTCTCACAGACCTTGGGAGGCAGGCCAGTCCTTGCTTACAGACAGCCCCCCAACCTGAAGCAAATACTCACCAGCAACTACACACCACACCACAGAAACAATAACACCGGAACCAATCCCTGTAACAAACCCCATTGCCTTCTCCGTCCCCATATCTACTCTAGCAACACCATCAGAGGACCCAACCACATCAGCCACACCATCAGGGACTCATTCATCTGCTCATCTACTAATGTGACCTATGCCATCATGTATCAGCAATGCCCTTCTGCCATGTACGTTAGCCAGACCAGACAGTCTTTAAGTAGCTGAACACTTCAATCTCCCTGGACATTCTATAACAGAATTAAAAGTAGGCATATTTGAACAAAAAAACTTCAAAACCAGATTTCAAAGAGAAATTGCAGAACTAAAATTCATTTGCAAATTTAATACCATTAATTTGGGCTTGAATAGGGACTGGGAGTGGCTGGCTCACTACAAAAGCAACTTTCCCTCTCCTGGTATTGACACCTCCACATCAATTATTGGGAGTGGACTACATCCACCCTGATTGAATTGGCCCTGTCAACACTAGTTCTCCACTTGTAAGGTAACTCCCTTATTTTCATGTGTCAGTATAATAATGCCTGAAGTTGTAATTTTCACTCCATGCATCTGAAGAAGTGGTTTTTTTAGCCTACGGAAGCTTATGCCCAAATAAATCTGTTAGTCTTTAAGGTGCCACCAGACTCTTTGTTGTTTTTGTGGATACAGACTAACATAACTACCCCCTGACACTTTTAAAACCCCTGTTCTTCCTGAATAGCCCTACCCCTGGGTAATAATTAATGGAACCTACAGGGATTAGGGATCAAAGCCTTGTTAAGAATCTCTCATCCTTGCCTAGCAGACTTCTTGACTCAGCACACGACCTTCCCCAAATAGACCAGACTATATACAACAGTCAAGAAGCATGGACACAACAAAATGACCAACTACAGACAACAAACTCACCCTAAGGATCACACAGTTGCTCCTCCATCATCTGGAGAACTTCCTCACAAAACTTTTCTTTTTGCTATCAAAGCTAGTTATTATATGTATACATATATTACTATATGCACAGTATCACATTTTACATATACATAATATATCTACTGTTATATATGCTATATTGTGGTTGAAGGCCACAAAACATGCAAAGAAGTAGAACTTTGTGTGGAAAGACTTATGTATAGAGGAAACCTGCAACTGTTTTGCTTGAGAGAAAAGCTGATAAAATCTTTTTTTTCTGGTGCAGTTTTGCTAGCATACTGACATAAGCAAAAGGCAATAAACAAAGAAAACCGCAAAATTAAAAGTGCTAATGTGAAATATGCTGTTGCTGCTACTTTGCTTCTGACCAATAGTAAAATGTCAATGTAGTGAGAGGTCTCTAAAAAATTTGAGGGAGATGATGTAGCATGAGACTAGTTCTTGAAAACTTGAGCATATTCACCTATTCTGAATAAGTCGAATGTTGATATAATTGGGAATTTTATATTATGTAATTGTTCAGAAAGTACATTTAAACTTTGGCTATGAGAGGTATCACTGGCAGTTACTGGCTTAGGACAAGGTAATTTTGCATGGTACTCTCACAAAAAATGCTGGATTCAGTTACTAATTGAACTCACAGAAATAGCTGATTTGCTCTTTAACATTTTCATGCTAAAAGTTCCCAGTGTGCCCATCACTGACAGTAATTGCACTGAGAATATTGTTAGACTCTTATTGCTAAGGACTTACTTTACATTATTCACAGGGGCTGAAATGTAATGTTAACACACCAAAGTTACTGTTGGTTACTTCTTTCAAAATGTGTGCAAGCTGCAACAGAAAACATGTTAGGTCCTGACTGACTTGACTTACATTGAAGTGAAAAGAGAAAAAACAGAAGGGGATGATCTGTGCTATGGACATGTTGTGGGAAAATGCAAGTGAGTGCTTCACTGAAGCGAAAGAAAAGACTATGCCATCTGCCTCCGTGGGAGGAGTGAAGAACACGACATATTGGGAAAACACGTATGATACGGAAAAGAACTTTGCCTTCTGAAATCAGGAAGCAATTTACCATAGAAACTGGTTTGTTTAACCAAGTAAAATGATGCTAACTCACTATGACAGAAACTCACACCCTCCACCTCAGGCTGTCTGCTGTGTTATATAATAATTATTTTGGCAAAACAAATGCCTTCTTATAATTGCCCAGAGTGCTAACACAGATAAATGAAACAATAGCAGTGATTTCCTTCCTGTTATCCCTTCCCCTCCTTCTCCACTCAACTTTGTTCATATTTTTAAAAATGGTGACACCAGACCTGTCTTTAGCAGCTAGAGATTGTAGCATGGCACTCATATGGCAACAGACATAATTAGGAAAGCAGAAACAGTATCAGAATGCATGTGATTTTACAGCAGACTTGACTGAAGCTGAGATTCATGCCATCCAACTAATACCAGTTTGGCAGATAATAATGGATTAATTATTCTGCTTCATACTGAGTGAAGTATCAGTGTAGCCATAATATAACACACACACAAAGCAAAGTAGACTTAGCTAATATTGCAGTCTTGCTTCCTTGGGTCCTTCTCTCCCCTCCCCTCCCCTCTACTGTATTCAACATCTGCCTGTCACATCTTCTCTATATTTCAATGATACATTGTTTGGAGAAGAATCTGTTCTCTATTTTATGTTTGCACAATGCCCCATACAATGGGCCCCCAATTTTGAGTGGGTTCTCTCAACATTATTGGAGCTGAAAAAATTAAAAAACTAGATAGCTTTATCCACAGAGAGGAGCATAATCACATGAAAATTATCCATCTGATGATGATTAATTCTTTTTTTCATATCGCTCTAGGTCTCTTTTATCTATGCATTTCCTATGCACCTGTCACCTGGCTATTTTGGCTCCAAGTACAAAGTAAAGTCCAATAACTCTATCTGTAAAAGTTCCATACTCTCTACTACTCAAATTAATTAGGTTATAAATTTTTGCCAGCTATCAGTGAGACATGATGCAAGACAGGTCATTCTCCAAACCTGTTACTGAAGAAGACACCTCATGTGAAAAGGTGTTTTTTGCACCTGAAAAGGAGAAGGCTTGGCCTCATGCTAATCTCTTGTAGTAAGGAGCCGTATGGCTCAACCTTCATAGAGAACATTATTCCCCTGGCTCCCACAGGTTTCAGCTTGGGTCCTCTCAGTCTTTTCATTTCCTGTATAGCTGTCTTTGGGATAGGTAAGTGAACTGTATGGTAGCCATGCCCTAGCCTATTGAGGACCTTTAAAATTAGAACCAAGCCCTTGAAGAATTAAAAAGGACACCTGGTCCCTGCTTCACATCTTAACTATATTTTCTGAATGTTATGGGATGATCTCTTCTCCATGGTAGAGAGTGTGCAAAGGATCCTTCCTCATTGCTTATGGCACTTAACTTCTGACCATTTCTCTTGGGACTGTACCCTGCATCTCTGCTTTAGAAAATAACTTCCTTTAACACTGTTTTGCTGAACACAGCCATACAAACTTCAGCTCCAGAAAAATTCTATCAGAGGATGGCAACTATAAACAATGTTTCATTTTCTGATTTGTTGCCATTGCGGTACATTTATGGTTAGAAACATAATTGTGTAACTATGGCACTTTCTCGCTCAACAGATCAGCATCTTGCATGTAGTCAGTCATATTGATTTTATACTCATGTATTGGCTATAAAGTCTTTCTTTCTTTCTTTCTTTCTTTCTTTCTTTCTTTATTTCTAGCATATCAATAGATTTGCCAACTTATGTTCAATTGCAGAATTTTATTATTGGTACATGAGCTAGATAGAACAATGCTAAACTTTTCAATCTTAGGTTCAGTTTGCAGAGCTGGCAGTTAGCTTTTTCTTTTTTAAGACTGATCAAATTTGATCTGGAATTTTTTTGTGACCTGATTAACATGGAACTCTATATTGCTGTTTTTAGAAGTCACTTTTCAGAGTATAATCATACTTTAAAAGTCTGCTAGCAAGAGAAAATAATAATATACTGGAGAAAATAAAACCACAGAGGGAAGAGGTAAAAGGTTATAATAGTCAGAGGTAACTGTTTTCCAATCTTTACAGCTAACTGAGCACTACTGCATTAGAGATACCAGCATATGTCTGTGTGTAAAGGTGGAAGTTGCTGTATTTTTTACAATTCTAAATTCTCTTATTAATAATATTGGATTTTATTTCTCCTTTCCCCCCTCCTTTCATCCCCTTCAACTAGATTCAGAATGCCTGATCAAAACAAATTACAGGACAGCCTTATAAATTAGTTACAGTAGACTAATGTTGAATAGTGACATGTCTGTTTTGCCATGGTGATGCTCATCCTCCAGAGGTAATGTCACCTAGGTTGTCAGACAAGCAACAGCATTTTCATAAATAATCCATGTGATGCTAATACAGAATGATTTGTGATGCCTTATAAAAAGTTTGGTTGGGTCTGATTGAGTTTCTCTTAAGATACAGTGTAGTTAACACTGTGGCCTGATCTGACTTGGTTAACTCTCATTTATGATCAGGCCATTCTGAAATATTGGTGTGTAATATGATGGCACTATGCAACCCATCCACATTTACAGATATTACACACAGGAAATTTTAATGTTTTATATAGTTCTTAGATTAAGTCAGTTACAAACTTCCTACATGGGCTTCAGAGGTGAATATTCTGTCCTTCCAAAAATTTAAATGGCACAACTGGAATTTAAAGTGCAGTTTAAACTACGAAAAATTTGGCTCTGTAGTCACTTTAATAAGGTTACCAGGTATGGTAAAGTAGCATGTACTTTTCACCAAAAAGAGCAAAAGTGCAAATACATAGTTGTAATTTAAATTAGTCCCTATTTGCAACTTATTAATATGGGACAGATGCTATTCTAATACTTGAAAATCTCTCAGGATGTTCCTACAACAGAAACATTGAGCCAGAGACCACCACCAAACTACTCAAGTTTCTGTGCATCTGGTTTCAGTTCTACTGGTTGTTTAGCGTTTTTTTGGGAGTTCCCAGGCATTTAACGTTCTCTGTTTCTCTTTCTGCCTTTTATTCTAGGGGACAAATTCCATCTTGTCTTGACATACATCCATAGAACCGTATTGACTTCACTGATGTGATGCTTATTTGCACAGTTCACCTCAGATAGCCTTCAGTGATGAAAATGTGGTTGTCATTATGAAAACAGTGTAAATCCTACATGTAACCATTAGTATTCTTGCTGCACTTCCCCTAGTGTTAGTAAGGTTCATTGTGTGGGCTGCATTTTTATGCAATTTGATGGAAGGCAATTCAATAGCTCTCTAAAAATTATAAGGTATTTTCTCTAGAACGTTACTGGGGGAAGTGAGAGGCAGTAAGACAGAAGATAGGGTAGAGTCCTCAACTCTGGAGGTATAAAATGTTATAGCTGGTTATTGTAGAGTTATGATTGTGATATTGTGGACTATGCCTCTAAGGGCAGAGTTTCCTAGACAGAGAGGCTGGGCAGAGCACTGTGAAGCTATTGTTTTTATGCACAGCCAGTTGGCATGGGACATGGAATAAAGCAGAGTTCTTGCAAACAAACACCTTAAACACTGAGTGATTACTAAACAGTACCAGGAGTAAAAAGGAAATCAGGCCATATCCTGAGAGTGGAGGAATGAAACAGTTAAAAGCCCCATCAGAGCTGAGACTCTCTGGAAATGTGAGAAACAACAGTGGAAGGTTTAAACGGTACTTCGTTCTGTATGTGCAATGAATGCCAGCAAGAAGAGAGATAGTCAGAAGATGGCCTTCTTTCTGACAACAGCTGGTTCTGGAGCACTTGATATATTTAACAGTTCTCAGTTAACTCAGGTAATGGGACTAACTATGAAACTCTATTATAGAAATTTGCACTCCATAGAAAGATGAAACATATGATGGAGAAATTTTTGAACAGAAAGTACAAAAACAAAGAAGAATCTATAAAAGAATTTATGATTGATCCAAGGCTGAACAGCCAGTCATGCAATTTTGGTGAACTAATAGTGTCCCTGATAAGAGTCCAGATCGTGTTTTGGATCTGGGACAAAACACTCTGAGAGAGAATATGGGAAGAACAAAATTAACCCTTGACAAGTCAGTTAGAATTTGCCAAGAAAAAGAAGTGACCCAGTCCAGAGGTAAGTTTATGGAGAGTTGGCATGTCTTTGACACAATAGATATGATAGAGCATCCAAAATACTACAAGAAAAGGAACCAAAGGAAGAAAGGCATGCAGATCTAAAAAGTTGGAGTCCACCAAAAACAACACATGGAACTACGCACACTGTGGCAAAGCAAAAGGCATGACAATGCCCAGTACGTAGGGAAGAAGCAAGAAATGCAATGGATTGCATCACTTTGCAAGAGTTTTAAATCACCTGCCAAGTGTGCACAGAATGAACCAAGAGGACAATGACAGCACCAATTGCTCAGATGAATTCTTAATAGGCCAACATTGCAGCAAACGATGAATGGACAGTCAGTCTGAGAGGAAATGGGATAGTTGTTAATTTTAAGTTGGATGCTGGTAGACAAGCAATATTTTGCCAAAAACAGTGTTCTTAGCACTAAAGGAAAAGTCCTGGGTATTGGAGGATAAAAGCTCCAGGCAGTGGAGCTGCTAAAGGCATATGTGAACTAAATGGAATAGATAAATAGCAAACTGGAAAAGATACAATTTGTAATAATACCAGGGAAAAGAGCCCGCATTATTGGGTTAAAAGAAAGTCAAGCCCTTGGTCTGATCAAAAGGGTGCACTCTTTGGAGTGGCCAAAACAACTGAGAAAGAGTTTCAGGATGTCTTCCAAGGGATAGGGAAGCTCTCAATAGAGTACAAAATACAGCTGAAGAAGTCCGACCATCCCATGATTCGTGACCCTAGGAAAGTTCCCTTCACCCTAAGGCAGAGTCTAAAAGATTATCTGGATAGATCCATTGCTCTGGGAATCATAGAGTGAGAAGAAGAACCAATGGAGTGGTATACTCACTGGCCATTGTAGAAAAAAAAAAGACAGAACCTTCTACTTGTGTATAGACTAAAAGAATTAAAATAGCTGTGTGAAAAAGGATCATTTCCCACTACCTAAAAATGGCGAAATTTGGGGAGATGCTGATGTCAAATATTTTTCTAGGCTCGATGTCAGCAGGGCTCTGACAGGTGCCCTTAGAAAAGCAGAGCATACATTTGTGCACATGCACCAACCCCCTTGGAGACCCTGTTTCTGCAGACACTGCCATCTGAGGTGTCTCACAGGAAAATGCAACATTTGTTGATGGTATAAAAGGTACTGAGCTTTAAAAAGATGATGTTTTTATCTGGGGAAAAATAATAGAAGACCATGATCAGAGGCTCTGAGCAGCTTTGGAAAGAACCAGAGCATCTGGCTAAAGCTAAACAAACAAGAATGTAATTTCTATGTAACAGAAACAACATACCTGGAAGAGAAGTTTACAAAGCAAGGTGTACAGGTAGGTCACGGTGGGATAGAGTTCATCATCAACATCCCTGACCCAACACACATACAAGGAAGGAGTACAAAGATTCCTTGGGTTGGTGAACTATGTAGGGAAAGTTGTGCCTAATCTAGCTGCCTGAATCTGCATCCTCAGAGCGCCACTGGGCAAAGCTGTTCAATGATCATAGCATGGAAATCTTAATAAGGAGTTTGAGAAACTGAAGCACTCATTTAAGAAGTCCCCAGTCCTGTGGTACTCTGTGATAGTAAGTGCAAATCTCAGTTGTTCATGGATGTCTATAAGGAGGGTATTCACATGGTCCCCAATGAAACAATGGTTACCAAAATGTGGAGTAGAGATGTACGTGCTTTTTATTTGTCAGATTTCTCATTTTGTTCACAGTAGTTCTTCTAGTTCAGTTTCCATAACTTACGTACTTGTGGAGCAAGCTAAGTATATGATATTTACTATTACAGTAGTGAATGATTCTGCTCCCACTATCCCCAATGGTGAAACTTCAATTGATTTAAATACAGGAAGATTGGACACTCTGGTTAGGAAGGATTTCCCCACCCCCCTTGCTTTGAGGATTACAGTTGGGCAAAAAAATTTGTCTGAAACTTTTTTCTATCCTAAAATGCAGATTTGGCAATATCAAAACACTCTGTAAATTTATGAAGTTTCACCACATTTTTTCAGTCAAAATAAAAAGGCAACATAAAAAAGTGAATCAAAAATCAATGTTTCATTTTGACATTTTTAAAACAAATTTTTCATTTTTTTTAGTTCAAAATAACTTTTCATTTCAAAATGTCCTTTACTTTTTTTAAATAAAAAATATTTAAAAATGCAAAATAAAATTTTGGATTGAAGAAAAATTTTCATTTGAAATTTTATTAGACTTCAATTCACAGAAAATGTTTTTAAAATTGATTTTGGTTTGACCCCAATCATTTTTTTAATTGCCAGTGATCCAAAAAATCTGTTATTCACACAGTTCTCATACCTAAGGACTAGAGGTAGGAGGATGTCCAAGAGTTTCATGGCAGTAGAAAGATAGAGTTGCCCAGAGCAAGGGATTGGAAGCTGAAAAGAAGGCACCAGTAAGGAAGGAAGCTGCATTCAGGTACAGGCAGGAGCAGTTCTAAAGCAGAAAGGTAACCTATGACACAACTGAGCTATGTAGGGAATCAAGCAGCCATGGGGCTGAGGCACTCAATTAACCAATGTGCACATCTACTGTTGTTTATTTTTTCACTGATTTTCCAAACTGTCCTATTTTTCTTTAAAAAATCATTTAAAATGTTATATAGATCTTGATCCTAAACCAATTGGCATCTAATATTAAATAAGCTATAATCCACTCACTTCACCGAATGACTCATAGACTCATAGGTCAGAAGGGACCAATCTGATCATCTAGTCTGACCTCCTGCACAAGGCAGGCCACAGAACCCCACCCATCCAATTTTATAACAACCCCTATCCCAGGACCGAGTTATTGAAATCCTCAAAAATGGTTTGAAGACCTCAAGCTGCAGAGAAACCACCAGCAAGTGACCCGTGCCCCACGCTGCAGGGGAAGGCGAAAAACCTCCAGGGCACCTGCCAATCCGCCCTGGAGGAAAATTCCTTCCCGACCCCAAATATGGCGATCAGCTAAACCCTGAGCATGTGGGCAAGAGTCACCAGCTAGCACCCAAGAAGGAATTCTCTGCAGCAACTCAGTACCCATCGCATCCAACATCTCCCCACAGACCATTGAGCAGACCTGTCTGGTGGTAATTCAAGATCAATTGCCCAAATTAACAATCCTATCATAACATCTCCTCCATATACTTATCAAGCTTTGTCTTAAAGCCAGGAAAGTCTTTTGCCCCTACTACTTCCCTCGGAAGGCTATTCCAGAACTTCACTCCCCTAATGGTCAGAAACCTTCGTCTAATTTCAAGTCTAAACTTCCTAATATCCAGTTTATACCCATTCGTCCTCGTGTCTACATTAGTACTAAACTTAAATAATTCCTCTCCCTCCCTAACGTTAACCCCCTTGATATATTTATATAGAGCGAGCATATCCCCCCTCAGCCTTCTTTTGGCCAGGCTAAACAAGCCAAGCTCTTTGAGTCTCCTTTCATAAGGCAGTTTTTCCATTCCTCGGATCATCCTTGTAGCCCGTCTCTGAACCTGTTCCAGTTTGAATTCATCCTTCTTGAACATGGGACACCAGAACTGCACACAGTATTCCAGATGGGGTCTCACCAACGCCTTATATAACGGTACTAACACATCCTTATCCTTGCAGGAAATACCCCGCCTGATGCATCCCAAAATCGCATTTGCTTTTTTAACAGCCGTATCACATTGGCGACTCATAGTCATCCTGCTATCAACCAGTACCCCAAGGTCCTTCTCCTCCTCCGTCGCTTCCAACTGATGCGCCCCCAACATATATCCAAAATTCTTATTATTAATTCCTAAATGCATGACCTTGCACTTTTCACTATTGTATTTCATCCTATTTCTATTACTCCAGTTTACAAGGTGGTTCAGATCTTCCTGAATAGTATCCCTGTCCTTCTCCGTGTTAGCAATACCCCCCAGCTTTGTGTCATCCGCAAACTTTATTAGCACATTCCCGCTTTTTGTGCCAAGGTCAGTAATAAAAAGGTTAAATAAGATCGGTCCCAAAACCGATCCTTGAGGGACTCCACTGGTGACCTCCTTCCAGCCTGACAGTTCACCTTTCAATACGACCCTCTGGAGTCTCCCCTTTAACCAGTTCCTTATCCACCTTACAACTTTCATATTCACTCCCATCTTTTCCAATTTAACTAACAGCTCCCTGTGCGGAACCGTGTCGAACGCCTTACTGAAATCTAGGTAAATTATATCTACCGCATTTCCTTTATCTAAGTAATCCGTCACCTTCTCAAAGAAGGAGATCAGATTGGTTTGGCACGATCTACCTTTAGTAAATCCGTGTTGCAATTCGTCACAATTACCATTGACCTCTATGTCCTTAACTACTTTCTCCCTTAAAATTTTTTCCAAGACCTTACATACTACAGATGTCAAGCTAACAGGCCTATAATTACCCGGATCACTCTTATTCCCTTTCTTAAAAATAGGAACTACATTAGCAATCCTCCAGTCATATGGCACAACCCCCGAGTTTATCGATTGCTTAAAAATTCTCGCTAACGGGCTCGCAATTTCACGCGCCAGTTCCTTTAATATCCTCGGATGGAGATTGTCCGGGCCCTCCGACTTCGTCCCATCGAGCTGTTCAAGTACGGCCTCTGCCTCAGTTGCAGTAATATCCACTTCCATATCCACATTCCTGTTTATCATCCCTCCATCATCGCAAGGTTCCTCACTAGTCTTATTAAAAACTGAGGCAAAGTACTTGTTTAGATGTTGGGCCATGCCTAGGTTATTCTTAACCTCCATTCCATCCTCAGTGTATAGCGGCCCCACTTCTTCTTTCTTTGTTTTCTTCTTATTTATGTGGCTGTAGAACCTTTTACTATTGGTTTTGATTCCCTTTGCAAGTTCCAGTTCAATGTGGCTTTTAGCCTTCCTCACTTTATCCCTACATGTTCTGACCTCAGCAAGGTAGCTTTCCTTACTGATCCTGCCTTCCTTCCACTCCCTGTAAGCTTTCTGCTTTTGTCTAATCCCCTCTCTGAGTTGCTTGCTCATCCAGTTTGGCCTACAACTCCTGCCCATGGTTTTTTTCCCCTTTCTCGGGATGCAGGCTTCCGACAGTCTCCGCAGCTGTGACTTAAAGTAATTCCAGGCCTCCTCCACATTTAAATCCACTAATTCCTCCGTCCAATCCACTTCCCTAACTAATTTCCTTAACTCTTTAAAATTAGCCCTCGAGAAGTCAAAAACCCTAATCCCAGATCTACATTTGTTTATCCTTCCATCTAGTTTGAACTGAATCAGCTCATGATCACTCGAACCAAGGTTGTCCCCTACCACCATTTCTTCTATGAGGTCCTCACTGCTCACCAACACCAAATCTAAAATGGCATCCCCTCTTGTAGGTGCTTCAACTACTTGATGAAGAAATCCATCCGCTATCACATCCAGAAAAATCTGACCCCTATTATTCTTGCAAGTACTCGTCCTCCAGTCTATATCTGGGAAGTTGAAGTCCCCCATAATCACACATTTCCCCTTTGTGTTTACTTCATTAAAGACATTAAAGAGGTCTCTATCCATATCCCAATCCGATCCCGGCGGTCTGTAGCACACCCCAAGCACTATCTCAGGGGAAGCTCTAGTTGCTTTTTTACCCAGTGTGATTTTTGCCCAGACAGACTCTGTCTTATCCATTCCATCGCTTCTTATTTCGCTACATTTAATTTCATCATTGATGTACAAGGCTACTCCACCACCTTTGCCTTTCTTCCTGTCTTTTCTAAACAGCACATAGCCTTCAATACCCGTGCTCCAGTCATGAGTACTATTCCACCAGGTTTCGGTAATCCCTATAATATCCGGCTTCACTTCCTGCACTAGTAACTCCAGTTCCTCCATCTTGTTACCTAGGCTCCTCGCATTAGTGTACAGACCTTTTAATTTTCTGCGTTTGGTGTCAGTGACATTCTTTCCCCCGTCGTGCACAAACTTTCTACCACCAGCATCACCCGTTACTCTGGTTTCTACTCCACTATTCCTCCTTGGATCAAATCTTGGGGACGCAAGGGTATCCCCGCTCACTTTGTTTACTTCCCTCTCCAGGTTATATTCTGGTGTGGAGATCTCCCGAACATCTCCCAACCATCTCCCCCAACTTCCTAGTTTAAAGCCCTCTTGATGAGGTCGGTGAGCCTCCATCCTAGAATTCTATTTCCCTCCTTGCTGAGATGAAGTCCATCCTGAGCGAACAGTTGTCTATCCGTAAATGCTTCCCAGTGACTGTACATCCCAAAGCCCTCCTTATAACACCACTCCCTGAGCCATCTGTTGACGGCCATAATCTTGTCACTCCTTCGTCGCCCCGCTCTAGGAACCGGCAGAATCCCACTGAAGATCACCTGAGCCTCGATGTCTTTAAGCCTCTTCCCCAGTCTGGCATAGTCCTCCTTGATACAGTCCAGCGAGTAACTAGCCGTGTCATTCGTTCCCACATGAAGGATAATCAACGGATTCTTTCCCGCTCCTGCTAAGATCGTATTCAGCCTCAAGTCCACATCCTGTATCTTAGCCCCTGGCAGACAGCACACTCTTCTGTTCTCCCGATCAGGTCTAGTTACAGGCCTGTCTACTCTTCTCAGTAAAGAGTCTCCAATCACGTAGACTTGCCTTTTCCTGGCGACAGTGCGATTCTCCGGTCTATCCCCCACAGCAGCTGGCCGCGATTCCTCTCGATTTGTATTTGCCCTTACAATCCTCCTAGGGCTCGTACTTGATGTCGCCTCCACTGACTGCTCCCCTCCTTCTGCAGGACTAGCTGCTTGCCTCTTCTTCCTCGCCCTTTCTCCTTCAGCAGCCTGCTGTGTTCCATCTTCATTTCCCAACTCAGCAAACCTGTTCCTGAGTTCTATTTGTCCATCGCTGGCCCGTCTTTTCCTCTGCCTGGTTCTCCTAGTGACATGCTTCCACCGTCCACTTTCCTCACCCAGCAGTCCCTCCTCAGAGTCCTTAGGTCCTGCTTTTATCCGCTCGTCTGAGCTTGTCCCCTGTGCCTCATCATGTCTGTGTTCCATCATCTGCTCAAATCCCCTTCTAAACTCAGCCAGAGTTTCCACTTGCATCTCCAGTCCCCTTACCTTTTCCTCCAGCAGCTCTATCAGGCGGCACTTCATGCAGATGAAACTCCTTTCAGGTGCCCTCTCTAGGACCATGTACATGCCGCAGCTACCGCATCCGGTCATCCTCAGTGTGTCTGCACCTGCTGCCTCTGCCTCCATTGTAGTGCTGCAACTCTGTGCCTGGCAATCCACAGCGCACACCGCACCGCAGGCCACCGACAAGCGCAGGGCTGCTGGCAGACCCCTGCCTCTTCCCTAGTCTGCCTTCCTGGTTCCTCTGCCTTGGTCTCCCCTGCAACCTCCCCCTGGAAACTCCCACTGAAACTCCCCTGTTAGCCGCTCTGTTCGCCGCCTCCTGTGCCGCTGCAGCTGACTGTGCCGCTGCCTGAATGCTCACTATACTCTGCAAATTACAGAAATTGTTATTAATAATCTGATTTAATATATTATTATTAAAAAAAGACTATTGTAACTCCTCTACAACACACAGATATTTAATATATAATTGATATTTTGTTAAAGAGCAGCTCTCAAACCATCTCTAATGTTAATCAATCATTTTGGGGAAGGAAAGGCAGGTGTAAAACTAGAGTTCTTCTGCATGAATCAGGTATAGTCTCTTCCCAAACTGTCTCAAATTCTCTTTCTTTCTCCATACTCTGCTGTAGCTTTGAAGAGTGTGGGATACTCTTTCACAAGAACCACTTTTTCAGGCTTCACAGAAAAATAAAAGTTCAATAAACACACCCAGTGCATACAGATTACTCAAGCAGTTTACACCTTGGGAGGAAAACACACAACACAATTAAGGTACAGTATATTCAAGAGATTATTGATCTTGTTTTACAGGAACTTCTGATTCAGACAATTCCATTTCAGTTGGTATAGAGCTTTATTTTGCATACAAAGAACCAGCTGATCTACAGAGAGCCAGAGAGTCACCGGACATAGAGAAAAACCAGCAAAGAGAAATTCACTTCACTTCTCACCAACTTTTCCCATTCCTGCAGCTGGAAGTGCCCACTATTCTTTCACTCCTTAGTCCATGGCACAGGTTCATAAGTCTTGGAGTTCCAGTTGTTTTCTGTTCAATCTTTTGCTAATAGAATCTTTTCAATATATCACTGGTCTTCCATGTCCTTTCTTGTTGTCTTCTTTGCCCATGTTTTCTTTGTTTGTCATTCTTCTCTCATTCTTATAATGTCCAGCAAACAACAAACCTGCACTCACTAGCCTATCTATTACTGAGAATCCCAAATGTATCTTCCCTCTAATGTCTTTCATGAGCACTCTGTCTATCGTTCACATGCATGCCTTTCTCTTCAGTATATTATTTTCCTACTACTTGTATCTTCTTTCTTCCATCTCTGTAACACCTACTATTTCCAAACCATGCAGCAAGCAGGGGAAAACACATGCAGCTTATACTTTTTCTTTCACTTTGTTACTGAATTGCCAGTACAACAGTACTCCTCCCATCTTTTCCTCTGCCTCCCATGCACTCTGAGTTCTTTTTTACAATTCTCCAGATCTCTCTTTGAAGGAACTAAGTGTACTTCCCAAGTACACAAATTCTTTCTTCTGCTTCAGCTTCTCTTCTGACACTTCAAACAACAATTCTTCTCCCAGCTTCCCTACTTGCATAACTTCATTTTTCTTTGTGTTTACATTCAAACCATGGCCTTCAAACACAGATGCCCACTCTCATACCATATTTATCTGTTCCTCTTTGCTGTCAGCCAAAAGAGTCAGATCATCAGCACCCTTAGTTTTCTCTTTCTGCATAGGCTTGGTTCTTCTGCTAATTAACTCCATATCTAGAACAAAGAGATGTGGACTCAGCACACTGCCTTGTCTCAATCTCACCATCTCCTAAAAACCTAAATATGAAATTACATATATTGTTATCATTTTAGCTCCTGGCTCTTGATACAGCTTCTCTATCATCTCCTCTTCTTGAAGTCTCCCTCTGATTTATCTCAGCACTCCAAACACTAACACTCACAGAACCAAGTCATATGCTTTCTGAAGATCAATAAATGCTACATAGCAGTTAAACCCTCCGTCAAACTGTCTGGAGTAGCCCACAAGTGTGAATGCCAACCTCAGACTGTCAAGAATCAGGGCACAAACCCCAAATTGGTTGTGAGTTCTATACTTAGATTTCACCAACCAAGTAACAAGTGTGAACTCCTCAAGCACTATAACAGTCTTACCATGGAGTCACAAACTGCCCCCATGTGTACTCTGGTCTATCTTACAATCCAGGTAAACTTGCCTTTGTGATAAGTAGTCCCTTACACCAAAAATAACAACAATATTCAGGTTAATCCCCATCCCAAAGGACCAGTCCTTTACTCCAGGTTAATTGGTCCTTAGACTTCACACTAAAGACAGTCCTTGTGGCCAATCCTATCATAAACAAATTAAAGATTTATTATCTAAGACAAAGATAAAAGAGAGTTATTTACAAGGTGAAAGCAGGCAGACACGCAGACACAAATGAGATACAGTCTTAGGTTCCAAATGTAATAGAAGTTGCTGTGATATGCAAGCTTTCTATGTCCTCTAGAGGTAGCCCAAGCCAAACAGTTTGGGGATCCCTTGCGTATGCTTAGAAATATTGCCCTCTCCAAATTATAGGCAGCATAGTGATATGATTCCTTCATGTCAGGGATTTTTTTCCCTTCCCACAGAGTTCAAGATAATGGGATGAGTTCCTGCACAAGTTGCCTCTTCATGAATGTGGGGAGGGGAGCAATCAATAAAGTCTTTCTCCTTAGATGTTTCACACAGGCTCATTTGGGTTCAATGGGCCTTCTTTTTGGCAGAACCAGCACTTTACATTAATTAATCCTTCTTTCCTGTTTGGCAAGTTACACAATTACAGAGGTTTACAATGCAAACACTCAATATAACATTACATCATGAGCTTCATATGTTATAAGTAAGATCAATGCATGCAGCATCCTACAACTATTTCGTCAAGTCTTAACACCAAACACATTCTTATCAACTTAACATCCATTTTAACAATGCTAATACACAGGTGAACCAGACTGGTCTCCAGCTATGCATTTCTCAATGTTCAGTGAGTCCTTGGTATGTGAGGCCAGCATCACACTCTCCATTTATAATACTTTCAAACTTCTGTCTCATTGCACATATTGCATCAGTAGTACTTCTTCTCTTCGTAAATCAGTGTTGCTCCTCTCCTATATTTTCTTCCATCTTAGAATTATAGAATCATAGAAGATTAGGGTTGGAAGAGACCTCAGGAGGTCATCTAGTCCAAGCCCCTGCTCAAAGCAGGACCAATCTCCAACTAAATCACCCCAGCCAGGGCTTTGTCAAGCCAGGTCTTAAAAACCTCTAAGGATGGAGTTTCCACCACCTTCCTAGGTAACCCATTCCAGTGCTTCACCAACCCCCTAGTGAAATAGTGTTTCCTAATATCCAACCTTGACCTTCCACACTGCAACTTGAGACCATCGCTCCTTGTTCTATCATCTGCCACCACTGAGAACAGCCGAGCTCCATCCTCTTTGGAACGCCCCTTCAGGTAGTTGAAGGCTGCTATCAAATCTCCGCTCTTCTCTTCTGCAGTCTAAACAAGCCCAGTTCCCTCAGCCTTTCCTAGTAAGCCTCTTGCTCCTCAACCTTGCTTCCAGATCACTCTCAAGGACTTTGAGAGGCTTATTTAACAGGATGATGTCCTGGTAGGTGTTTGGATAATTGACATCTCCCTTATCATCTTTTGCAGTCATATGGTATTCTCAGTTGTTCCCAGCAAACACATAATAATATATTAAGCTAATTTTCTCTAGGATCTCCTACTGCTCTTGATCATATTAACAGTTATCTCATCTTCAATAGCTTTTTTACCATTATTCAGTGCTGCTTCTTCCTCACCGTAATTGTCAGAAGTGCTTGTATTCACATATGTTTCAAAGGCTATTTAACAACCTTTGAAAATATTTTTCCATACTTCTATCACTTCTTTAGGGTTAGTCACCATGCATCTCCCATCCTTCACACACAAATATTTCTTCATATCTTGTGTTTCATTGTCTCTCTTCTTTGCCAACGGAAAACCCAATCTCCTGCCATCAACTTCCTCCAGATTTCTGTATAATTCCTCTTCAAGATCCATTCTTGCCTTAGCATCTGCCTTCTCTTCTCCTTTTTTGCCTGTTAGTATCATTTTTGATTATCTCATTATCACAGCCTACTTTCTCAAACTCTTTGAAAGATCTTTGTAGATCAGACTTCCAGAACCAGCTTATTCTCTGAAAGCGCCCCATCTTACCAATTTTTCTGCCACGCTATCTCCAGTGCCTTAATGGAACATTCTTTCAACTTCCTCCATTCTTCCTCTACTGACTTCATTGTTTTTGACAGAGCCTAGAAGACTTCCTTTAAATTTTGCCAATACTTCAGGGTACTCAGTTAGGAGATAAGTACTAGAATTGGCCAGAAAACAATTTTTTTGTCCCATGTAAATTTCTGAGATTTCAAAAAAAAAATTCCTGTCCCTAATTAGAATAAAAAATTGAAATATTTTGCAACTGAAAATATGAAAAAAAATAGTTTGGAAAAATCAAAACAGTTCATTCTGATGGCTTTGAAACATTTTATTTTTCTTTTGACTCTCTCTCTCTCTTTCTTATAAGTTAACTTAATTTAAACTGCTAAATGAAAAATCATTCTAAACTTAAAAATAGAATTTTTCATTTTAAATCTTTTTTTAAAAGAAATTCATCAAAATTGTCCGTTTCCTGAAAAAAGTTTGGTTTCAACAAATCAGTGTTTTCTAATGAAGGAAGTTTTGCCGATAAATTCCCAGCCAGTTTGACTGGGTACTCTAAATTTACTCCTGCAAAAATGTCCATCTTTTTCTAGTGGTTGCACACACCTATATTTCATGCCTATTTCTTTTATGAACAGGGAACACAGAAATTAGCACAGTGAAGGTGTGTTAAAATACTTTTGGGTGAATTATATTTTTTACTTTAGAATTCATCAAATGGTACCAAATTTTATATATTTCTTTAAATGTTCTTCCCCTGCAAAAGTCAAACTCTGATGATACATAGTGCCTGTCCCTGGAATTATTTTTCAATCTATACTCATGACTCTAATATCCCAGAGGTTAGTTCATATTCTACTATGTATGTTTATGTTCTCTCCATATATACTAATACAACTTCTGTGTAGCAATCTAATCTATCTATAGATTTCTCATGTATGGCAAATTATACTATTCATCCTTCTCAGCATCAGCTGGTGAAGCAGTAGGATCTATTAGCAGTAAGATCTCGAGCAGCAGTAAATATTGCAGAAGGTTGCACACCTCTTATCTCCATGCCCACTGAAAAATCAAATGCAGCCTTCTCCTGTATGAAGCCCTGATGCTGTCAGAACAGATATTAGCCCTCCTCTAGCACTTGTTCATGTTCCACTGACAGCTGTAATCCCTTCTCAAGAGCACTCTCTGTCTCTCCCTTTCTCTCTCTCCCCCTCTGTGTAGGTGTGTGTGTGCGTGCGCCTAAGGTCACACTCCTTTATGTCTCAGGAACCTGACAGTGTCAAGTAAGATCGTGGACTCAAAGGCAAAATGCAGATCTTTCTCCATCACACCTGCTTGGTGCTAAAGCACCCTTCCTCCCTATGGCACTGCTGTTCTACAAACATTGTCATGTCACAGCATCACCTAGGGATCCAAGCAGTTCTCTGTTCCCTGGACAGTCTGACTCCTCAGAATGCAATGCAGCAAACATCTCGGGAGTTCCCCTTCCCAAGCTGGTACAGAGGGCATCTGTTCTTGAGCTATCACTCTCCTTTTTCACTAGCTATACTCTAAGCACAGAGTTGGATGACTAAGTACCTCCCTAGTTCTGGAGCAGAACCACTGTTCCTTGTGATGATGATGGTTTCAATCACCCCTTACCATCTTGTTTACCTCTTCTTTGCTGCTGCTGCCACTGCAGCTACACGTATTTCATTTCTTTATTTTTAGCCTTTTTTTGTTCTTGCTTCTCAATCAAAATCCCTCTCTCACTTCCACTTTATAATCTGAAAAGGATGGCTTCAACAGAACAACTTGGATGAGTACGTGCTGCTCAACATGGGAAAGGTCTGTAGAATCATGCCCTAAGTGACAGCAATAGAGAATCCATAGTGGTGTAGACAATCTATTGATGGTGGGAAGTGAAATAGCAAGCACATATTAACTTCCTTTTAGATGAATATCAGAGTTTATTGACCCAGGAACTAATTGAGATGAAATAAAAGCCCATGTTTTCATAGGAACATAGGACATAAGATTGGAAGAGACCTCTTCAGTCATGGTGCCCACCTCCCTGCTATTGCAGGCAACTGCATCATACAATCCCATTTACAAATTTCTCAAGCTTCACCTTAAACCCAGAGTGATTGCCCTCAGTATTACTAATGGAAGGCTGTTCCAGAACCTCACTAATTTCTTTAGAAGACCAATAATTCTTAATATTTACTGAAAGAAAACAACCTCAATATATGTATTTCTACACAGACACTGAATGTTTTCATGATTTATTTATACACTACTAATTTTTAAAAGACGGTGATATGAGAGGTCCAGGAAAAATCTTTTATTTGCCTCCTGAGAGACGACATATAAATATGTACAGAACCTAGACCTCTGAATAAGTACTAAAAATACACCGCTACCTCAATATAACTCCACCTGATATAACACAAATTTGCATATAACACGGTAAAGCAGTGCTCCGGTGGGGCTGGACTTTGCTCTCCAGTGGATCAAAGCAAGGTCAATGTAACACGGTTTCACCTATAGCACGGTACGATTTTTTGGCTCCCAAGGACAGCATTATATCGACGAAGAGGTGTATAAACGAAATAATATATAAATAATAGCTTTCACTAAAGGACTCTGCAAAGAGTCAGGATGCATCATTTGCATATGTGATCTGACTGGATAAAATTGCTCCAGATCTCATATTATTGTCATCTGAGAAAGTATTACACCATAAAAATACCAAAAAATATTGGTATACAGTAAATGGACCCCCAAGCATCAAGAAAAAAAAATAAAGTGCTTTATAAATTTAAAAAAACTGGTCAAATACACCTCCAAGTACCATATATAAACAATTAAGTTGGCAATCAGCTAAAAACTACTATCAGTTCATTTTAAATTGGCTACTATGTAAAAGCAACTATATTGTTCTACTTCATTTATAATGTGCATGAATTGCTAAACTGTGTTTGTTTATATATAGAATATCAGGGTTGGAAGGGACCTCAGGAGGTCATCTAGTCCAACCCCCTGTTCAAAGCAGGACCAATCCCCAGACAGATTTTTACTCCAGTTCCCTAAATAGCACCCTCAAGACTTGAATGCATGATCCTAGGCTTAGCAAGCTAATGCTCAAACCACTGAACTATCCCTCCCCTGAGACATATAGGTAAAAAATCAGCTAACAAATGTCAGCAAACAACATAAAAGCAAAAAAAAATAAAAAAACCTAAGTGGTAAAAAAATTTTTTTTACACAGTAACTACAAATTAAATGAACAAATTCCTTGTTAGTACCAGTCATAATTTGGGTTAGTATCACTGCATCCTAGCTAAAGTACATGTTATTCAAAACAATCTTGTTCAGTGTCTAAATACCAACACTGAAACCTAACACAGCAATATTTAATAAGTTGGTTACTGTCCATTCTGTAGGTTATCTAAAAAACAGCAGTTATTAAAAAAAAACCTGAATCCATGTCAGCTACTGGTATATCACAGAGCAATGCAACCCATGGAACAAAAAACCTAGCCGCTCCTGTTCCTTTTCCAGTAAAGCTTACCAAAGGTTAACAACCATCAATAAAGGTAACCTATAACATGGATGAACAGTACTGTGTAGTAACTAATTAAAAAAATTATATGTAAAGGCCTCATTTGTAATGTCACTACTCCACATTTCTTTTACTTCTCATATGCATAGCACTATAAAACACACTGTAATAATGCCTATTTCAGTATTTCAAAACACTCGGCCTACTACAAGTAATAATACAAATGGCAACTGTCATTACCCTAATAAAAATATGTTGCTATCTGCAGTACCACAAGGGCCAAACCACAACACCAAATTGAAAAAGAATTGTTATGCTTGAATATAAAGTGATGTCATATGTGCACATACAAACTATAAAAATATACCTATTTACATACACACCCATATACACTACAAATATATGCACCATATCCATATTACTCATATATATTAATTATCTGAAAGTACCTCTAAGGCTCAATTATAAAACTACATTCCTCAGTCATGGTCCCAGGCCTAACATTCCCCAAAAAATCAGTCCATCACTCATACAAGGAAATGTGAAAACTAAGAAACAAATTGGGCAGGCCCTGCTCACAGAATTTGGCAAGCACAGGGCTGACGTTGCAAAAACACATATTCCTAAGAGTTGCTAGGCACAAAACACTCAACGCAAGCACATTCCAGAAGGGTGGTACCAGAACACCCCAATAAACACATTCCCCAAAGTTAACAGGAACATGCTGACCCATCTTAAGGATAGAATCAGGATGACAGCATGATGGCTAGAGATGTTTTGATCTAACCTATAGGTACAAGGCAATGGGTGGCACCCTAATACATCAGAGTGTGGCACCCTAATATATCAAAGGTAATACATAACTTGTTTGTATTGATGTATAAAAATGTATCTCAGAGGGAGTGTCTTTGTCCAGCCAAGGGAGCAGTGAAAAGTCCCACAGCTGACTGAGCTGTGTCCATTGTCATGGGAATGCATGAGCTAGTATAACTGTAAGCATTGATCCAGGGAGCTAGGACTGTGCTTTGCTGACGATAAACCTGACCAAGCACCTTTGCACCTTAACGGATTTTGTGATCATTGGGCGGTTTGCTTGAGATCTGCTGTGCCAGCTATCGGTGCAGAGGTGCGACAAAACACAGGAAGAAGACACACAAAGACAGCCAAACATCTGATGACACCAGTTATCAGCCAGTCATGAACTAGGATTTGTTTCACAGATGTAGAAATACTTTTTATATTCATGAGATGAAGATAACTACATAACACTCCAAAACCTTTAGTGAAAAATAAAATACCTCCCTCTCCTTCCCTGTTTCTCCTACACTCTAACACACAGAGCCACCAGCTGAAAAAGTGCAGTCACTTGTCTTGTGTTCCTTTTGCATTACAGATGCACTAGGGCTCTGCTTAGGCTTCATAATTGAGTTATAGCAGTCATCCACATAGTAGATTCTAGGCTGAGCTTTGGCAAGACTAAGTAATAGATTGAAAAATACAATTATTGCTTACCTACAGAATTCCTTCGCTTGAGAGGTAAAGCATATATATCAGAAAAGTTGTCTTTTTTTTTCCCCAGGCCTATTCAATAAATGAACGTTACACCAGGATTCGTACACAGAGTATCTTTGAAATGGGTTTTGTATTGATTTTCGTAACTACCCTGTTAGATGACGTTATCCCTTAGTGTGTCATGTTTTGATGGGTCTGCCCGGAGCAGGTCATTGAGGTGATAACTGTCATTTGGAGGGACAGAAAAGCAATCATAGCTTTTTCATTACTTACTGTTTTCCCCCTGCAAGTGTGGGATCATTTGACATATTATGGCTTCTGTGATTTAAGCTGCATTCTGAAATTAAGTGCTAGAATATCAAGCTGTGGGTTTAGAAAAATAAACTTGATGTCAAAGGAACCACATGCCCTGTAGGTCATAACCATGATCCAATGGCAGTAACAGTCTAAGAAAGAAAGAAAGGAAGAAAGAAAGAAAGCTGATAAAATATCTATTATTATTTCACACATGTCATATGTAAATTAAAAATGCATCAGTTACTGCACCCTGAAACTCTTGCTTTTCAAAGGTGATGCAGAAAATGTTGGGGAAATGTATGTGCATGTTTTAAAATGCATGATAATAATGAGCAGGAAATTGTCTTGTTTGGTGTAGAGATAGTGGACAAAAATTGTTTTGTGGGCACATCCAAAATTACTAAGATTGGCCCAAGTAAGGTTTGAAAACCTTTTGGTGAACCCAAACCAAGTTTTAGCAAAACATATGTTGAGTTTTAAGACAATCTAAACTAAGTTTGGGTCAAACTTTTTGTTTCTTTGTTTCTGGTGGAAAATGTACAACATATGGTAATTTTTTCATACTTTTGAGACAAAACCAGGCAAATTTGTTTATGCACGTAGACTGAGTTTTGCTTTGAGTTTTTGGGTTTATTCAAATGCCAAACACCAAATGAAACTGAATATTCTACTCCAGCATCCCAAAGAGTCACACCCAAACTCTCATCTTTGTATGCAGTTACAGTATGAGCCACAACCCTCAGGATAGGAGACCATAATCTATATTTAACATTTAATATGTAGGAACTGCACTTTCATTACAGAGAATAGCCACTTACCAGCCACAGTGCTTCCTCAGATTCTCCCTCTTGGAACAAAATTGCCTCTAAATCAATTGAATCAGATCAAAGAATGCTGTGCACTCCTCATTGCATATTCCCACTACGCTTCAGACTTGACAACATCTTCACAATTCAGCATCTGTATATGGTCCACAAATTCCCACCACTAACCTCTAGCACTATGCTGCTTCTTCCTCCCAGTGTCAGTCCAAGACCTGATCATTCACATAAAGCAGGGTTTCCATTAAGACTGTATGCATGGATGTTTGTAATGTTATGATATTTGACAATGTCTTTGAACATATAAAGCATTATATGCATGTGATGTATTAGCATGACTATAGAATATTAACTGCAGATGTAAAATTATTGTTGCTTTATATTTTTCTAATCTTGATTTGCTAATAAAGTTGTCATCAGAAGTCAATTAATATATTTTTACAACTGTCTGTGTTGACAGTGGCCATGATGATAAAAAAACTTTTGTTTGTTTCAGTAACGTGGCATTTATAAGCTTCACAAGATTTGATGGTCTGTCCTTATGAACTCCCAGGAGGCTATAGACTCTACCTGCACTGTCATAGAATTTACACATGGATTCCACATAAAGTCTGCCCATACACCTGAGGAGTCTGTCAAGGACAGTATATCTCCTGACAAGTTTCGTATCAACATAGCAAAACTTTAATCAATCACTGATCAAATTATTAAACTTTATCAGCTAAAGATAAAATGATCAAAGCTTTGAGGCCTAATAGCTCTAAAAGAAACTTTGACATCTCCCAAAATAAATAAAGGAACCAACAAAGGTGAGACTAAACAAAGAATAATAACCATAAGTCAATGGGTTTGGAAATTATCACATTCTTCACCATTTCTTCCCAAACTGCATCCTCCTGCAAATTAGCAGACTTTAACAAGAGTGAAAACTCATTTATCTAATAAATTTGTATCTTCTCAACTCCTTGTCTGTTTAACCTGAAACTTCTTAAAATAAAATATTATTTCATTGCACATAACATAACTGTAACGACAGGCATGACAAGTTATAAAACATTGTTAAATATAGTTTTCCAAGTTTTTTTTCTTTGCATGTGAACATATGATCAGTCCTGGGAACAAATGCTGTGTTGATGTTGGTTTATGGTTACGAAAGGTTTGGTGCAGAGGCAGTGGTCTTTGGCGAGGGAGCTGTGTAACCACAAAGGAGAGTTTTTTCTCTGCCTTGGTCTCTGATTACAGTCAATTCTTGTGGAAGATTTGCTTTCTATTAACTGGGCTTTGGTGTTGGGTGGAGATTCCTCACAGAAGAAGATTCCTCATTGCGCACATGCTGTTTGACCACCTCTATTGCAGGAATGGTGTAAATAAACCAGTTATACTTCGAATATACCCAGATTCTGCATCCATGATTTCTCCTCACAGGGAAGCCAATCTGATAGCCTGGGACATTTGCTAACACTGGGCTGCAGTCAGAAAAGTTTCAATAAGGTCAAAAATAATATTGTTGACTTAATGTGTTCAAATAATATACTTAGTTATCTATAGGGCATTGACTTGGTATTGCATGACATCTTGATTTAAATATAAGCACTATACAGAATCAATATAGTACATATTAAATGGATTAAAAACTGTCTAAATGATACACCTCAAACCTAATCATTATTTGGGAGTCAATATGTGGGGAGGGTGTTTCTGGTGGATTCCACAGGGGTAAGTTCTTTACCCAATGCTATTCAATATTTTCATTAATATATTTTTAAATATAAAATCATTACTGATAAAGTCTGCAGATGACACAAAGATTGGTGGATGGATAAATAATGATGGGGACAAGTTACTTACACAGAGCAATCTGGATCACTTGGGAAGTTGGACACACTCAAACAACATGCAATTTAATATACATTTACCACATTCAATATTCAGCCAGAAGCTATGTTGTGAAGGAGTTTAAAAACTGGTTTATGATGAAAAGCTAGCCACTACCACATTATTTACGGAGAGTCTACCATTTTTGTATTCAAAGGACAATTTGGAATTTAAATTGTTAAAATTAAAAAAACCTACAACTTTGCAATTCACTTTCAAAGAAGAAGTATTTGCAGAGGGAAACAATGAAAATTGCAGATTCAACAGCAGATTTATCTAGTTGTAGATTTTTTTCTAAAATTCTTTTCATTTGTTTTCATATGTGAACACTTTTGGGTACTGGTTGTCATAAAATGCACATTTCAAGCATAAATTTTTCCTTGGTAACAAAAGGAACCACCCTAACATTAATCACAATGTTCCTCTTTTAAGACTCGAGAGAAGTTTTGAGAATCTCTAAGATTTTTGTGTGTGATTCTAGTAAGCTTAATTGGGAATTTCCATCATTAATTGCCAAGCATTAACAAAAGACATCCTATGTTTTTCAGAGAATGCATCTTCCAGCATTGCTAGAATAATGTGAAGAGATCTTTATTGTTACTATACAAAGACATTTTTGTGCTTATGTAATTTGCGGGTTAACTGTCAAGAAGATATGACAGTCTTATCCTTTTTTCAATTATATGTTTGGGAAATATGGAATATTAAATCAGCATATTACCTGTTGTTCTCTCTCTTAAATTCTGTAAATTTGTAAATTCTTTTACAAAAAAGTAAAAATTGATTGAAACTGACATTTTTGAATCTTTAACTTTCTGTCACAATAAGAATTAGAGTTTTCATTTGGGGTACTTTATTTTTATACCTTCCGGTTAGATACATTTATGTTATATTATCTCACTTCAACTTACCTTAGGTTTGCTGTACTGCCTGATGTGTCATCTTTTAAAGATGTAATTCTAAAACTCTATTCAATTTGTTTAAAATCAGTGCATATAATTTTGATAGTAAAACAAAATAAAGGAATCTATTGTAAAAAAAAAAATCCATTGAACCTCTATGTACTTATAATGTGCCACAGACTTTTAATATGAATCATCCTAGCAAAGACACATTGTTCCAAATTGAAAGTGGAAGGACTGAGTGAAACTGAAAGGAGTCTTTATCCACAGGCTTCTGTTATGCAATCTTAAGCCAGAATGGCTTCTTTTTCATGGATTTACTTATTTACGTTGTCTTCTTTCAGGAATGTAAAAGGAGTTTAAAGTAGCTTTGGTTGGGCTGCAAGATAAGGTTAATAAGATTATAACAAATGGTTTCAGTTCTTCTCTCAGCTCATTTTAGGTTTGCCTATGTGGTCTGGGAAAGCCTTTGAGCCTCATTTGGAATAAATTTAGGATCTGGCAAGTGTAAACTTGTGTTTTAGTTACAATCATCATTCACGTAGGACATAACTTAGGAGTCTATTATTTATTCTCTGTGACATTATCTTAAGTACTTTGATAGCCCATTCCCCAGTACTACCCAAGCTAATCAGATAAGTACATTTATTTTCAGCTGAGTCAGGACGGGGGCAAAGTTTGAAGTCTTAGTTCAGTACACTCTCATTTTTCTAAGGGACATACACACAAGTGCCACTGTCCTGCATATACTGTGAACATCCAAAGAAATTCAACTAACTATCATTTAAAGGATAAAAAAGTAAAATGTTCAGAAACATATAACATTGCACTTTTTTCTGTACTCAGCTTGAAAAAGAAAAGAAATTATTTTATCTTAAATGAAAGATCTTTTTTTTTAACTGCAGACAAACATTTCCTGTGGAATATCTATTAAAATCTTTCAACTATGTTCAGTTGGCACTGTCCAAACTACGATGAATGTGCTTATAAACTAACAAATAATAAGAAAGGAGAGAAAAATATTGTAAAATATTAAGAGTTCTCTCAATTGTCTAAACATGTTTCATTCTACAGGGATACATCATCTCTGTAAAATTTCCAATTAAGGCTGCACAGGCACATTGTCTTTTAAAGACTAGAACTTTAAAGACTAAACTGTTATGGCATTTCTGTTGATTTAATAAGCACTTTTACCTAAAATATTGATGTTTTCACCAAAAATGAAAAAGGAGTCCCTGTAATACCCACGTTTGGACTTCAATACTCTTATTATGAAAAGGGAAATTGACAGGAAGAAACTGGCAGTCAGTTCATCTACAGCATCTAACTCAGTATCTCTATGAATGCCAATGGATAGTCATTGGACCAGGAAAACTGAGCAAGAATGACTCTATAGTTTGGTAGTTAAGGTATTTGCCTAGGCTATGGGAGACCCATGTTCAAGTTCCTGCTCCAAGGATGCTTTAATTATTTTTAAAAGTGGACCATCCTGAGGAGAAGAGACTGAGAGAGTTGTATACTGCTGTGTCCCATAGCTCAGTGGCTAGGGAACATACTTGCAATATGGGAGACCCAAGTTGCAATTACTTGTCCACATCAGGCAGAGAAGGGCATTAGACTTGTGTCTCCCACATCCCAGGAGAGTGTCCTAACACTCATCAGGAGATACCACCACTTCCTACTCTGGCTGCTTTGTGAATCTAGTCCTCCTGTGCTTTTGTCAAAATGCCTGAGAATCAAAACACAATTATTTGGGTCAAAACAAAACCTTTCATTTTGACATTACCAAAACATTTAATTTCAACTTGAAATGTTTTTAACATTGTGATTCACAAAAAAAAAGAGAAAAAAAAACAAAACAATGTTAATTTCAGTTCATTCCAAATTGATTTTTCCAGAGTTGCCAATGAACTGAAAAATCCATTATTCATCCAGCTGTAATCATAAATCAATTGAAATAAAAATAATGTGTCATCTCAATGGAATTCAGCTGCTAGCATTAAGAGTGTGGCCACTTTAGAGTCAAAATGTCATAGAATTTAAGGTCAAAAGGCAGCACCAGATCTTCTAGCCTCACCTGAATGTCACAGGTCACTAACAGCCCCAGGCAACACCACAAGATACCCAACAACCAGAATGGGACTAAAGCATTGCAGCCCTCAGGATACTAAACTATTGTGTGCCTCTGACAGAGAATAGGGCTGAGATTCATCAACCTACAAAGTCAGGGCATTGATCAGGTTAGATATACCCAAGTGATCTGAGCAAGCAATCCTAATTCCATTTTGCATATTTAGTGTGATCTCCCATCAGGAGAGATTTTTCTTTAATTAGGAGCATGTAGTTCTAAAGGCTAGAGTATTTTCCTTCTGATAGTTTGATGATATTAAAGGAAAGTTAGTCACATTCAAAGTATTGTTAAATAACTTCGATGAATCACAAGCTAGTGTTAGAGCAAAAGTATGTGTTCATAGATTCCAAGAACAGAAGGAACCACTGCGGTCATCCAGTCCGACCTCCTGTGTAACTCAGGCTATAGAATGTCCCCAAAATAATTCCCAGACCATATCATTTAGAAAACCATCCAATCTTGATTTAAAAATTCTCAGTGATGGAGAATCCACCATGCCCCTTGGTAAATTGTTCCAGTGTTTAATTACACCATTAAAAATGACACCTTATTTCCAGTCTGATCAACAAATCACTGAATCAGATATTTCTCAAAAGGTAATGAGTGATGAAACAAACAGCTTATATATTTGAAAAATAACTATTTTTAATACATTTTTCCTTGAACATTACCTTTTCGGTACAACTCTCTGTAAAGCACACTCTCCAAGGCAGAATACCAGAAGGACTAAAGGCAGGCATTCTGTTTTCATAGAATCATAGGATAGGAAGGGACCTCCAGAGGTCATCTAGTCTAGTCCCCTGCACTTATGGAAGAATCTAGACCACTCCTGACAGGTGTTTGTCTAACCTACTCTCTCCAGTGCACAAGGGCAAACACAGATTACTACAGCACTTGTATTATTAGTTATTATTAATTATTATGATTATTATTTATGTATTACAACAGTGCCTAGGAGTCACATCCACAGACCAGGACCCAGTTCTGCTAGGCAGAAGCAAAGCTGGTTGATTTTTAGTTTATTGGTTGTTGGTTTTTTTTAAGTTATTCATGAATATTTTCATGACTAAAACAAGTGACAACAACTTTTACTTTGCAAATATTTGTTTGACAACTAGCTCCAAATCTTTGAAGCCCAAAAGTTTCACAAGTTTTAGAACAAATGGTTATCTATTCATCAGGATATTTTTATGAGTTGTTCATTGTTCATTATGCATTGATTGTTATCTTGCTATTTTAAACTTTTTAGTAAATCAATAAGGGAGCAGGAACAACACTATGACTTAGAAGATCATGATAACAAAACATCAGAACTTACAGTTCATAAACAACCCATAAGCTGAAATATGTTCATGTAAAATACAGTATTTGTCAAATGCTTCTGAACAATGAATACATTTTAAACCTCAGATTTAGTTTACAATTTGTTAACCACAAAAAGGCCAAAATTCAAAACAGTCATTATTATAGTTATTTTCAAAGAATAATTCAACTAACTGTATTTCTGGGTCATTCTAACATTCAGAATTCCATTATTATAACTCAGAAAAAACTCTTGTACTCCCTTACTCATAATTTTTAGGTTATTTTATATTTCTATGTTATTTACTCATATACATATATAACTTCACTCCCGTGAGGTAATTTTGACTCCCCCAAATATTACAACAAACAAAATTTATTCAACAAACTAAACTTTTGTTTATCCTTACTGTATTCACTTTTAGTATCCATTTTTATATACCAGAGTTGTTTAGCTAGTCTATTCAGTTCATTCACTTTCTGTAGTATTTTATTATTGAAACCAACATTTCAGTTTATTTCCATTATACAGTAGGCACTTGGGTAAGCTATGAAGAGCTGAAGTCTGTCTTATTCTTCATCTACAGTAAACTCATAGGAATGCCCCACATTGACTGGCATTATCTCTTCATTACCTTTAGGAATATGGATTGCTGGTCACCCATCCTGACCCACTTCATGCATCACTGCAAATGCACCCAACAGTCTGAAAGACTGGCTTCTTCAGGAGGACAAAGTAGCCATCCTAAAAGTCAGATTTCAGTTAGTCCATTTATGAAATCAATTCAGTTTTGGTTTCCCTACAATCATATTTCAAATGAAGAAGAAATCCTTTGAAACTGACCCTACATTTTGAATGACACCATATATAAAATATATTACAGATAGACTCTTATTGATGATACTTTTGCACACTACAGTATTTACCTTCAGCTGGCCAGCATGTTTGGTTTTGTTCAATATCTAATAAAACAGTTTAAGTTATTCATTAGATAGTGCTTTCTGGCAATGCTATTCATAAGAATCATGATCCCTTTATGAGACAGCTAGCAATTACCAGTCCTTTTCAATTCCTCACAATGAGTTTCCCCGACTTTCTGCCCATGGTACTTTTAGATTGTTCTGAGTAATCACCCAGGAACTTCTTGTTGTGTCCCACCCAAAACTGTGACCACTTAGGATATATGGACATGCAGGATCAATTATCTTTACAATACCCAAAAGTGATCCATTTTAAAACATCAGATAGCTCAGCAAAATATTGCTATTGCTGTGAAGGACATTTTAATTATTTGCAGATGTGAGGCTATGCATACTGTTTCTTTAAATCTGTATCAGGAACCCACCCAAGGTCTGGGGACATTTCTAAGCAGAAGTTCTACAGTGAGATGTAGCTAGAGACAAACAGACCAAGTAGCCAGGAATTAATGGAAGATGAAGCATGGGATAATGCAACTCTCTCTCTCTTGGGCAGGAGGAACTCAGCTTTAGAGCTAGTGAACACATTTTGCTGAAATTTCTTTTCATCAAAATATGATGTTTTGTGGAAGCTGAAACATTCACAGAGCTGTTTTGGTTTCTACAAAACTTCTGTTCAGAAGGTTTTTAGGTCTGGGGTCTTACACAAAAGAAGAGACTATAGCTGGATGGTTACAGTACTGGCCTGAGATGTGGGTTCAGAGCTATTTCTCTGCTCTGCTTGGTCTGGAATAGTCTGAAATGAAAAAAAAAATCTTGGAAACAGGGAGAGCAAGATCTTGCTGGGGTTGCCAGAGCCCTAGCCATATCGCTCTCCACATGACACATTTCCTCTTTTGCAAAATCATTCAACAGGTTTTAGTTTTGCTCCAATGTAGAATGAAATCAAATTTTGAAACTTGGAAAGTGGCCACAAAATGGAATTGTTGTCTTCTGTTCAGTTGTACTCATGTTTTACATCAGCAAAACAAGCAAAAGGTGATGAGTTAGTAACATTACAGAACAAGTCTGCCCCATAAATCTCTTCTCTTCTCAGCAAACCTTTAATATAGGTGGAATGTCCCTTTCATCATAGCACTATCCTTTACGATCACTGCTTATTACCCAAGCACCTATCTTTTCCTCCTCTTTTTCTTTCTGCCTCCATAGTCTTCTCAAAAGCTACTGTCTTCTCAGAGTTAATTGGACATCTCAAGAAACCTCTCTCTGACAGGTTTCCCAATGCACTTTCTCTGATCTAGCCTGAGAAAAAAAGGCACATTTTGACATTGTGCATACCAAAGCTATAATATAGCATTATACTTACTCACTGCAATGGCTTTCCAGTAGCTATGCTCTGAAGAACCAGGGCCCTATGTATGTTTACAGTGTATTGCTTGCAGAAAAATATAGTTATATTAAAATTATTAATAATAATGCAGCATTCTTGCCCTGAAGACTCCTCAAAGGAGTGAACTGACAACTATGCACCACCTGTTTAGAAACTAATTGATAAGCTTCTCAAATAGCCTTGGAAATCATATCAGCACAGCAGACTTCCCATAACTGTTTTTATACTTTCTCTAGGAATCACAATAACCTGTTGTTATGCTCAATTTTATTGCATGTCTGACAATTTCAAGAAGGAAGTGTATAATAATTCTTCCAAATGAATTAGATTGCAGCCATTTTTTAATGAAAACAGAATCTCAGCTGAAGTCATACAAGGCCTAAAGTATCAACAGTGGTTCACATTGTTATATATACCACAGGTTCTGAACTGTAAGACAGGAATTAGTTAACCATATTTCTGTAATGTCAGTAATGTGAATTAATCAGGAGTTGAATGGAATGTGAAAGTGAATTTATTCTATTGAAATCACATCATACATTACTAAGGAAAAGATTGAGGATTTACTTTTGAAGCAGAAGATAAATTTAAGTTTTAGTAATAAAATGCACTTTGGCCTCAATCTAATTTAAGATATAAAATAAACAATCACAGCATGTTTTAAATAAATGTCACCACGGATAGTGCAGCCCAATTACCTCCTAACTGGTGATATTCCCATCTCTTTTGTCATGCCTACAGCTAGAGATATGCATATATGAGGATACAGTATATATAAAAGCATAGATATACAATGAAAAGATTTAAAATAGTAGTTTCAACTGGATAATGAATTGTTTGGAAACACACCTCTACCTCGATATAACACTGTCGTTGGGAGCCAAAAAATCTAACTGCGTTATAGGTGAAATCGTGTTATATTGAACTTGCTTTGATCCACTGGAGTGTGCAGCCCCAGCCCCTCGGAGCACTGCTTTACCGTGTTATATTCAAATTCGTGTTATATCGGGGTGGCGTTATATCGAGGTAGCGGTGTAAAACTGGAAAACATTGCATTAACCTGCCTAGAGAAATATAATGAGTGTGTTAAAGGAAAATGGACAAGACTCACAGATTCATGTATTCAAAGGCCAGAAAGGTCCATTAGATCATCTAGTCTAAACTCCTGTATAACATAGGCCAAATAATTTCTTCCAGTTACCCTCATACTAAGCCCAGTAACTTGTGTGTGAATTTCACACAGGTCTCTATGCAGCTGTCAACGTTTCTAGATCTATATACTCATTTACTATGAGACAGAGAGAGAGCTCTTTGCAAAGTTTGGGTAACAAAGATGAAAAGCATACTAAAAGTGCAAGGAACTCATTGTGCCTAGCCCTTTCAAGGATATAAGTCAGATAAGGAGCCTTCCCAACTAGCATTAATTTACTAAGACTCCTTACTTGGTTCTCATGAAAAGGGCTTGGAAGTTGGATGAACAGTTACACTATATTGTTAATCTTAATGTATAGTCCTTGCAGAAAAGAATTCAGATTAAATTATGTAAATAAAGAAATTATCATTGGATAATAGCCTAAAATGCTGTTATGACTTAATTCCATTGTTTTGCTATAGAGCAAATGTATAAGGATAAATTTTCAAAGGGTCTTTAAGACAACCTCTCATATATTGCCCACAATTGCTTGTGGCAACACATGATGCAATCTCAATGTCTATCTACTAAATTTTGATGGGCACAAATCATGTTTGTATCTACTAACCAGCTAGTTACACATTGAAAATCCATCATTTGTGTCCACAATTGATTCCACCTTGCTTTTTAAAAAATTTGGACCATAATATGTATTAAGCATAACTACACAGCAATGCTCAGCTATCCCTTTGTATAGTTTGTTTCTTAAAAATCACCCACAGACTGCAAATTACTTTGGAGTAAAACCTCCTGATTACAAAACTACTGTGCACTATATTGGCTCATGATTTACAATTATATCATATTTCTTCTTCCATATTATCTTTCAACCGAGTCTTACTTGAGAAATAAAAATAAAATCTTCTTCTTGCAGACAATAATCCGTCATAACACTATCAACTTGACAAAAGACATTAATACCTTTAGAAACATAGGAATTGGGAAAGTTTGCCTTTCATTTGTTTTTAACTGAAAGCAGTCAGTTCACACATTAAACCACACTCAACAGTGAATACTGTGTCTTGTCCATCATTATATAGCAGGAGTAGGCAAACTTTTTGGCCCAAGAGCCACATCTGGGTATGGAAATTGTATGGTGGGCCATGAATGCTCACTAAATTGGGGGTTGGGGTGCAGGAAGGGGTGTGGGTTCTGGAGTGGGTCTGGAGATGAGGAGTTGGGGGTGCAGGAGGATGCTCCGGGCTGGGACCGAGGAGTTCGGAGAGTGGGAGGGGAATCAGGGCTGGGGCAGGAGGTTGGGGCACAGGAGGGGGACAGGGGTGCAGGCTCCAGGCAGCGCTTACTTCAAGCAGCTCCCAGAAGTAGTGGCATGCCCTCCCTCCAGCTCCTATGCGGAGGTGTGGCCAGGCAGCTCTGTGCACTGCCATGTCCGCAGGTGCTGCCCCTGCAGCTCCCATTGGCTGTGGTTGCCGGCCAGTGGGAGCTTTGGGGATAGTGTGCAGAGCCCCCTGCCTGCCTCTAAGCATAGAAGGCGGAGGGGGGACATGCTGCTGCTTCCAGGAGCCATGCGGAGCCCCTGCATGTGCAGAGCAGGGCAAGCCCCCGACACCGATCTCCAGCTAGAGCAAGGCAAGCCCCGTACCCTGCTCCCTGGCTGGAGCTTGAGGGCCAGATTAAAATGTCTGAAGGACCAGATGCAGTCCCTGACCCGTAGTTTGCCCACCTCTGTTATATAGCGTAAGTATCAGCATACATCAGGAATAACTGGTAAACTGGGCTCAAGCAAATGTGCCCTATTTAACCTATTACCATAAATAATAATCCTACAAAGTATCCCTGAAGCAAATAGCATACTGAAAAACCTTACAAAATAAACTACATTCATGATACTTGAATGTCTATCTACTTTTGCTCACATTACAGTGAGTTTCAAAACTCCTGTTGATTTCCATGAGAGGAGAATTGGCCCATAATGTTGGTAAACTAATTTGAAAATGTAAAATGCTGCTTTTTTAATCAATGGAAAATTGCTACTGCATTCTGATTGTGCTTTACATAAAAAGGTGACTTGCCTTGTCATTACTTTAATCTCTGCCTTTAGAGATGGTCAAGATAATAATTGTAAATAAATACTATAACAAATGTAGTCCTTTATTTTATTTCCATATAGTTTGTTAGTTGATTATAATTTCTGCCAATATATTAGTTATTCAGAAGTTTGTAATGCAAGGTTAATAGAAACAAATCTGTATATAGACTGATCAAGAAGTGAAGGTCACTCACCTGTTCTTTGAGATGGCTATATGTATACACAGCCATGGGATATGTCAAGTGGGTGCAACATTAGTTATCAGTGCCTGCTGGAGCATTCTTTAACTCCTCCTACCCCTTCATTCAGCATTTGTGAACATTCTGAAGGCAAGGTTATAACACTATATGTAGTATTCTGAATTACTCAATTCCTCCACTGCTCCCCTAGGTCCAATTAGCTATGAGTCTGGAGAAGAGGGGAAAGTAGACAAGGAATATGAATGTGAAGGGCCAATATTGAAAAACTCCAGTTACAGCTGAGTAACCTCATTTCTTCTTCAAGTGGCCTCTGCATATTCCCAATCATGGCAATAGTATGATAAGGATGATGGGATCTGGTGTCCTATCAAACAAAGATTGAAGAACTGCCTGACTGAAACTTGAATCTCACCTTAGAAGACAAGTCTAAAGACTATTGTTTAACAAAAGTATGAATAGACCTCCATATTGACTACTTGCATATCTCAGTAAGCAGGCCATATATTTTGAAAGCTAAGGATACCACTTTGACTCCAATGGGATCTAACTCCCAGTGGGGAGGGACAGATGTTAATTTGTAAGCCTCTTGAATATATATTTTAACCTAACTAGAGACTGTACAATAACCCTTTGACCTTTCTTACTTCCTAAATAAATGGCAAATAAATTAGCAGAATTCCTGAACTCTTTAGTCCTATCCAAATAATAGGCCAATGTCCTTTTTTCCACCTTGGGTATGCAATCTTGACTCACCTGAGTGATTATGCAGTCTAAGGGAAAATACAGGTAAATTGATTGACTGATTAATATGAAACTCTGCTACTCTCTAAGTTCATAATTTTGGACGTGATCATAAAACCACCCTATCCTTATGAAAAACTGTAAATTGGGGTCAACTATTAATGTTTGTAACTTACTAACCATTTTGTTGAAGTAATCATAATTGTTAAAGCACTTTTGATGGAAAAATGAAAAAGTGAACATTGGCCCAAAGGTTCATAAGGTTGTTGCATGAGCTGAGATAAAACTGGGTTAAGGTTCCAGAAGGCATAAGGGATTTTACTGGTGGATAGACACTTAACAAACCTTTAAGGAACTTGTTGACTAATTACAAATACATAATGATTTCTCTTTAACTCCCTGAAGAAATGAAGAAAGATCAGGCAAGTGAACTTTTATGAAGGATTAAGAGAGATTAAAAAAATTAAAAATATGCCAGGTAATCTAATACAGCCTAAACCAGAAATGTATGTGGACTGATATTGTTATTATTTTCCCCCAATAAAAGTCTTTTTCATTTACTTAAATAACATTTATATGTGGACTCTTTTCTAGTGTTGAGTAAAATCTTATGTACAAACAAAGAGCAAACCTATTCCACGTCCCTCAAATTACTATCACATACACTATGAGGTGAAGTGAACTCAGATCAGGGTGAAAAGACTTGTTCTTCCTGCTGAATCAGTAAATCCAGATCTAACGGCAGGCAATAGGAGATTCTTCTGGAAAACTGTAGCAGGTGTGGGAACCATCATTGCATAGCCTAACCTGGGGCTAATCAAATCAATTTGGCCCATCCTTTCATATCTTGTTTATTACCTTCTGAATCATCAAAAACAAGGGAAAATGTGTAAAGGAGACCTTGATTCCATTTTATTAGGAATGCATCCAAAATTGACTTCTTGTTGCCACTCATCCTTGAACAAAATTTGTGGCATTTTGTGTTGCATCGGGACTCAGAAAAGTCATCAAGATATCCCCATAAATCAAAAATGTCTTTTATTACTGATATTTTCAGGGGCTACTCATGCATTTTTTGATATGTTCCTGTTCAGCTGATCTGCTAAGTTGCTACATTTCCCTTCTAGGTGTGGAATACACTAGTTTCAGAGTCCAATCACAGAGCCGATAAGAGTGTGCACACTCCTGGTTGTTCAACTAATACATGACAGTTGTATTGTCTGTGGCAGATTTGTGGCAGAAATGACCTGAGAGCTCATCAAATGGGTCTTGACTCAACAGTATAGATGTGTAACTTTCTCTCTATGGGAGTCCAATGCCCCTGAATTGTGCAATTGTTTTTAGTTGGGTCCCCCTGTCAATCATCTATGTTAGGCCTGACATTTTCCAGTACCTAACACTGCAAATAGCTTATTCATAGAAGAGCGAAGGGAGTCACATTGTTGTTGAAGCTGTAAGCCCATTAACTGTTGAAAGAAGGAATTGTTTGTTCTGGACATTGATTTAGAAGCTTTATGGGTGATCTTGTCCTTACAAATATGTGCTGAGGCTTATAGTCCCTTCCCCACATGAGGTAACAGTGCTTTGCCCAGTCTTGAGACCAGCATGGCAGAATGGAATCCTTTTAATAGGCATTCGTAACAATTTTTCCTAGTTGAGTCTGAGACCTTGGTTGTTGAAAAGAGCACTATCCTGATATATGACCATAGAAAGGTCCTCTTTTGATGGAGATTTGATAAACCAATCATAGAGCTAGAAGTAGATGAAAATACCCTGTCTCCATAGGCGAGTGGCAACCACCAAGAGGCATTTTGTAAAGACCTTTGGGGTACAGAAAGACTAAAAGGCAAATGCTTATATTGAAAATGATCTCACTCTATGATAAAGCAGAGGTAATTGCAGTGCAGCAGCCTTATGAGTATATGAAATTAGATTGAAAGCTGCTAACCAGTCCTGTTGGATAAGAGAAGGGATTATAGAATCTACAGACAGTTTATGGAATCAGAACTTCCTTAGGACGGAATTTAGTTTTCTGAAGTCCAATACTGGACAAAAAAAACCTATCCTTTTCTGGAATAAGAAAGTATCTTGAACAGAACCCTTTCCCTTTGAATACATTGGGCACCTTTTCCATAGCACATTTGTAACAGGCAGAAAACGTCTTATTTTAATAGTCTCTCATGGGAGGGATCTCTGAAAAGAGAACGGAGAAGGGGGCTGGAAATTGGATAGCATATACACTTTTTACTGTCTCCAGGATCCATCTGTCAGATGCTATCTCTTCCGAGTTGCTGTAAAATTGGGACAATCTCCATATGGGATAAAGAACTCTACCCAGAATTCAACCTTCAGATCTAGATGGTAACATTTTTGTTCATAAGTATCCTCTTCATTCTGCCCTCTAACCTAAGGTCTTCCCTTATGGTGTAGTTCCTGAACAGAGTCGTATTGCAGATCTTATCTCAGATCTCACCCAGAAGGTAGAGGTGACTAGGCTGTAACACCAAGAAAGTTGAGGGTTCTTTACTCATAGAATCCAAATGAGTCTTAGGTAAAAGAGGACTTAGAGAAATGTGAATGTCAGTCATATGTCTTCTAGACTGTGATGAGAAGACAGCTTTATATAGAACCAGAACTGACTTTATTTCTAATGTTATCTCTGAAAGAGTTGGAATGGTGCTCCTGGAAGAACATGGATCTGAGTGATGTATTTCAGCCCTCACCCTCCCACCCCCACATTCATCTTTCTCAGGTTGGATAGATCAGCACAGATGCTTGGAACTGATGGCTTAGAGTCCTTGTTCCTATGATGTGATCTGCTCCACTGTCTAATCTTTGGATCCAGTGAGCTTGGGTATGAAGCAATAGGGTCTGATCTATCTAGGGAATGTTTTCTGTCATAGAGACTTTCCTTGTGGAGGCTCCTTACCTTGGCCAGGAGCACATGGAACCATGATACAACTGATTCATTTAAGATGCACCCAGTCAGCACATCCCATGAGAGGGAATATGCAGAGGTCACTTAAAGAAGAACAGCTCACTTTGACTCTTTCCTGTATATTATTAGGATTGGTCACCTATGTCACTTGTTAATGGTTTGTCTCCTTGACTGGATGACTGAAACTTTTTAAACAGCAGAGTAATTAATAAGAGATGAATGCTGAATAATGGATACCAAATGCTATTGGTCACAGGCAAATTATCTTGTTTGTATGCAAATGTGAGTATTTTCACAAATCACAATATTCTCTTAATATTTGTGCAAGTAAATGCTACTTGCACAAATCTTGGCATTCTCTGGATAGGCCACTCCCCTACCCAGATCAGCAGGGCATCTAATCTGCTCTGGTGGTGAATGAGGGGTGACACAGCATTTTCCCTAGGCTGTAGTAGCTGCTGCAGCGCCTGGGTTTGTCTGCTGGCTCAGGCAGATATTTACACCTGATTTGTATTTTAAAGCTTTTCTTCACTATCGTGTAACCTAGAAACATTTTTAATGAAACCTTAGATTCTGACATCATACCATTACTCACGAGGCTGAAGTCCTTGGTATGTGCCTATGCTGTAAACCAGCTGTGCCCAGGAGTGTATCTGAAACCAAGTAAAGGGGAGCTAAGCCTAAGGAACCCAGAAGCACCACATGATCGTATTTTGTACCTCTGCATAATATACTCTGAATATTTTGTTGTATCAAGTAGGCAGAGGTATGTTATGGCCAGAGATTGGCAAAGCATCAGTAATTTTTTTCCCAATCTGAGTCCTTCTTAAAAGATGTTTTACACAGCTGGAAAAGCTAAGGTGGAATAAAGGAAATCCATTCCTCCTCAAATTCTATAGGAATAAAAGGTCTAAGTATGTCCCATCCCACAATGAGAAACATGCTGATTTAGTTTCCCATAGTGTTTAATTAATGTTTATCATATACTGTAGGAGTATTCTCTTGTCCAAGCAGGGAAGCCTTAGGATCAGATATTCAGGTGGTGAGTAAAGCGGTGTAACTCCAGTTACTTTCATGGGAGTTACATTGATTTAAACCACCTTAGAAACTGGACAGAAAGAATAGCAAATCTATGATATAAGCTAATTCTTTTACACAGTTGTATGTAACATTTCACTTTCTATGATAATATGACATTACATAGATACTGTACACACTCACACAGAACAGTGTGGAAAAATAGTTGATGTGATATCATGTGTCTTTATTTCTGTCTAAAAAGTATTGCTGGGTACAAATGATTTTGAAATATATTTTTCAGTAAGCACATGGGTACCTGTGTAACTCGCAAGAACATTTGTTGTTTCTACTAATAAAGAAAAAGGATCAAGCCACATCTGTACTACTGTATTTCTGAACAAGGTGTGCTTATTCTACCAAGGAGATACCAATAATTCAAGGTAATCAGCAGAGTACATTATAAAGGAAATTCTGAACCAACAAGCTGTACAAACAAAATAGCAATCAGAAGATTTAATGCATTTCTGATGTACAGTTAAGGCACTGACACTGGGCCACAGATGTACATGTGTTGTGTTTTATCTTGTTGAGATATGGCCTGAGAGAACCTATTATAGCATATCATCACCCACAACTACTGGGCCTGTGAAAGGAAAAATTCCATCACACATTACTCCTGCAGATATATTAGAGAAACAAATTGTACTTGGAATTGAAAAGTCACAGGCTTATTCTGTCTTAATAAATTCCTGCCAAAAGGCTAAGTGTAAAACCAGAAATACTTCCCAGATGTTGTTACCGTATTATCATCTTTGACATTTCAAGGGCTGCTCAGGGGATCATCTAGATATCATTTCAGAGTTCTCACAATAAATCTGTTTTTTTAATCTGTATTTGATTTTATGTAGCCATTTTGAGTTTACTGTATTTGAGATTTAACATCGTCTTTACCAAAAGACAAGAGCTCTTTTATAACAAGAACTCTGTCACTTCAGTGATCTGATGTTACCATGCACACTTTTCAGAGTCATAGCTTCACTTTTAAATGCTACTTTATTTTTCCATAGAAGTGGCCCTGGAAACTAGCATCTTGCAATGCATCTGAAGAATCTTAATAGATCTGATTGTGTCCCAGTGCTACATTCTTATTATTCTAGACTGCACATTATATTCTGAAGCATTGTCTATTCTGGTATCAGTTTTTATGAATTCATTTTAGCTTCTGTCTCCCTATTTTATCTTTTAATAGTTGTATGTGTTATCCCAGTACATAGCAATATTGTAAAGCTATTAAATAAATTAATAATTTCTCTAATTCTCTATTATTTATTATTTAAATTCTATAACTCCATTATTAAATCTATGAATGCTATGTAGTACAATGGTATGAAAGGACACTATGTAAAATATAGCTTATTATGTAGCATAGAAGTGCATATTTTAGAGTTTTACTCCGGGTTAAGGATTATCTGCTTGACAGGCACAAACCCAAGAATATCTCACCCTAATTTATAAATAGTAGTATAACTAACTGAACCCATCATAAGACCTTAAATAAAAGTTTCCAGGTTTGCAAATTAATACTTCCCCTTTTCCCTCTCTCTTCTGCTCTTCCACAGCAAACTAGCAGCTCTCCTCCTCAGTGCTGCCTTCGCTGGGAAGAAATGAGTTGCCCTAATCCATAGGAAAATACAAAATATTAGATCAGAACTCTGATCCGTCCAGTCATGTATCCTGACACTGACTGTAGCCAGTACCACATGTTGCAAAGGAAAGTGCAAGGAACTCTATAAGAGACAATTATGGAATAAGACCTCATAGGGAAAGTTTCTTTCTAGACCCATCAATTAATATTTGGATTACATTCTGAAGCATGAGGGTATATATCTTGTAAATAGTATTTTTATCCCATCCAATGCAGTTGTGGATCAATATACACATTTAATTTTTATTTGAATCCTCCTAAACTCTTGACTTCAATAATATCTTACGGTAATGAATTATGTGCTGTGTAAAAGAGCATTTCTATTTATTAGTTTTTAATTTGTTCTATTTCATTTTCATCAGATGCTCCCTTGTTTCTGTACTATGAGAAAGGATAAACAGAAATGTCCAATCTACCTTCTCTACACCATTCATTATTATATCCTTCTTATGTGCATCCTCCCTAAAGTAAACACTTCCAGACTTTTTGGTCTCTCTCCATACAGCATGTTGTCCAGGCCTGTACACACACAATCCTACTCCCTGCCACACACCTTCTTCCTAACAGCCACTCATACCAACCCCCCTCTTCTTCCTGGTGTTTTCGCTTTGAGAGGGAGGACTGTGAGCTATCACCATCCAACATCCTGGGTGATAGGGATGCCTAATTCAACCTTGCCTCTTTCAGGGACTTATCGTTTCCTTTCTTCTCACAAGGAAGATATTTTTCCTAACGAAGTAAAGTCAATACAACTTCCACTAACATTTCTGAGCACATGGATAGTGTTACAAGAGAGCTCCAAATCTGTATGTTCAATACCTACTTTGCTTCAGTCTTCTCACAAAAAAATGACATGTGATCAGACAACTAGCAAAGTTATCATAGACAATAAAAGGGAAGAGATGAGGACTTGGATAGCTAAGAACACATCAGATCTTCTGACTAATTTGAGTGAATTCAACTCAGCAGGGCCTGATGCTATTCTTCAAGGGTATTGGAGGAATTAGCTGAAGAAATCTCAGAGCCACTGACAGTAGTATTTGCAAACTTATGGATTACAGGTCCCGGAAGCCTGGAAAAGGGCTAACATAGTGCCCATCTTTAAAAAAAGGAAAAAAGAGGAGCCACAGAATTTTAGACAAGTCAGCCTCACTGCGATACCCGGGAAGCTACTAGAGCAATGTATAAAACATTCAATTTGTGAATATCTGGAGGATGAAGGGATAATCACTAGCAGCCAGCATGGATTTACCAAGAATAAATCATTCCAAACCAGCTTGATTTCCTTCTTTGACTGGGTAACTGGTTTTTGTCAATAAGGGAAATGCAATGGACATAATATACCTGGACTTCATCAAGGCTTTAAGCACAGTCCTAGATGATATTCTGATAAGTAACCTGGAGAAATACGCGCCTTGCGGAACTACCATGATGTGGATACATGATTGGTTAAACAATCACAAACAAAGAGTAACTATCAATGAAATGATGTCAGATTGGAGGTGGGGGTCTCAATGGGGTTTCACTGTTCTGGGTCAGATGTTGTTTAACATCTTTATTAATGACCTGGCTATAGGAATACAGAGTATAACTGATCAAAGTTGCAGATGATACAAAGCTGAGGGGGGTTGCTAACACTTGGAAGGATAGAACTAAAATTCAGAGGGCTCTTGATAAATTGGAGAACTGGACTATTGGTAACAAAATGAAATTCAACAAAGACAATTGTAAGGTGCTACTCTTAGGGAAGAAAAACCATATGCACAAATACAGAATGGGGAAAACTGGCTTGGCAGGGGTACTGCTGTGGGAGTTGTGGTGGATTACAACCTCCACATGAGTTAGCAATTGATTCTGTTGCAAAAAAAGCAAATACAATTTTAGGTTGCACTAACAGAGGTATAATATGAAAGTCATGGAAGGCGATAGTACCACTCTACTCAGTACTGGTTAGGCCTCAACTGGAGTACTATGTCCAGTTTTGGTCACCAATGTATAGAAAGGATGTAGAGAAACTGGAAAGGATCCAGAGGCAAGCAAGAAAGATGATTAAAGGGGTGGAATGCAAGCTATATGAGCAAGCTATATGAAACACAAGGAACCGAATATGTTCAGTTTGGAATAGAAATTAAGGCGAGGATATGATAGCGGTCTTCAAATACTGGTAATGCTGCCATGAAAAAGATAGAGAAAAGTTGTTCTCTCTTGCTACAGAATGCAGGACAAGAGGCAATGGGTTCAAACTACAGCATAGAAGATTTAGATTAAATCTCAAGAAAAACTTCCTAACTGTAAGAACAGTAGGACAGTGGAACAGGCTGCCTAGGGAGGTTGTGGAAGCTCCTTCACTGGAAGTTTTCAAAAGGCATCTGGATCACCATCTATCTTGGATGGTTTAGGCACAAGAAATCCTGCATTTTAGCCTGGGATTAGACTAGATAACCCTTATGGTTCCTTCTAGCCCTTTGATTCTATAATGCTTTGTAGTTAGTTAATAGATGAGGTGTCAGTGGATTGCAATCAAGAATATATAGCCTAGCTTCAGTGTTTTGCAGGACTAAATGAAATTCATTATTGTTGAGCACTGTGCACAGCTCCCTCTATGCAGCTCTTTACTTCAATTCTTAACAGGTAGACTCAGCCAAACAGGAACCTAGAAAGAATCAAGAAAGAACATGTCATTTCAACCTGTGATGAAAGTCAACCAAGACAGCTTGAAATCTAAAATTGCACTACCAGTAGCTTCATTGACACTTTTGCTGATATCCAAAAAATGAAAAAAATACAGGGAAGAAGGCTGTATTCAGTAGTTGTACAGTAGTAGCTGATAGTTTTCAAAGTAGTAGCTGATAGTTTTCAACATAACTTGACTTTGGAAAATGAATGAAAAGCAAATTGATCATTAAATGGCCTGCTAAAATGTATGAACAAGACATCCAGATATCAGGAACTTTATACATCCTGAATGTACAAGTCTTCTAGGCAAGATGCTTACAATGTACTCCTGCAAACCTCACTAAATTGTTCAGACTGCACACTTTACTGTAGGTCAGGGCTGTTAATCACCAGAAGGCCCCAGGGCAGCCACATACAGCCTTATTTATGGGCAAATCAAGAAACTGAAATACTGAACCGTGCCTGATTAGCTGCACTAATATGCTACTTGTGGCTAATTTCTGAGCTGCTTAATTCGCAGGTGTTTGCCCCAGCCAATAAATCCTACCCTCCACCTCCTCTTTGCACTCATGGACCTGCCATGCATATGTGAAGCCTGTTTAAATGACAGGCAGGAAATAATTGATGGTGCATTAAATCACTCCAGTGTTTAGTGAACTGGCTCCTCTTTGAAACAAGCACTGCTACGTTCCCACTCTCAGGCTCATTTCAGATGTTATTGTAACCTAAGCCTTTTGCGCCACTTCTTGCAATCTTTCAAAGGTACAATGTGTACATTTCCTCATTTTTATTTGTTTTAGTTGTAGAGCACACCCTTTGCATAAGACATAGCTATTAAATTTTCCACAACAGCTAGTTGTCAATTCAATGAAGCACAACAAAAATCTACTGACTTAGAAGCTGAATGGAAACATACCAGGAGCTTAAACAGCTGCAACCTTCCCCATTTTCCTTTGAGTTTTATTAAATTAAGCTCTTAATTAAATGTATCAAAACAGAGCAAACAGATTTGCCACTTTTAATTTTAAAACTACGGTGGCTTTTTTATTTGTTTTGATTTGGAAGCAGGTTTTTTTGGTTGGTTGGTTTGTTTAATTAATGATTTTATACGGTACATTCTTGTTTTCAAAGATCTCAAAAGTAGATATTTGAGCTGTGTGAAAATCAGGCTCTTCACTTTCCTGGGGTTCCTTTGAATATTTTCTTTCATTTCAGTCCCCATGAATTGGCAAGCTCTGACATTTACTTTGATTTTAAGGATCAAACAAGTCAAAAATCTTCAAGTGGTACTCAGTGAAACCATCACCTCTCACCTGGCTTTGTGTCACAGCCACACAAGTCCATATATTTTCCATTATTTTGGTACTAACCCTCAACTGGCCCCAGAACTGCATGGGAGGGTTTCAAACATTTCTAAAATTGACAGTGAACATGGTTTGGGGTTTACGCTTGTAATGAAGCCTGAAATCAGGCAAGTTTCACATGGTTTCACATGCTGTGAGCATTTCGCATTTGTCTTGTTAATCTACGGTAGCTTTATACAGTATATACACCTATAGAGACAGATGTTTATAGGAGCCTCTACTCTTCTTCCTTTTATTGTGTCAGTGGGCAATGATCAATCCAGCAACAGCTGAGTGCTCTCCCGTCGACTCCAGTACTCCACCAGAACAAGAAGAGCAAGCAGAGTCGACGGGAGAACACCAGCTGTCGACTTACCACAGGGAAGACACTGCGGTAAGTAGATCTAAGTACGTTGACTTCAGCTACGCTATTCACATAGCTGAAGTTGCGTATCTTAGATTGACCCTGCACGGTAGTGTAAACGAGCCCTGAAACACGCACAGTACCTCAGTACTGGGCTTGTACAGACTTGTGCAGCCCTTTTACTGGGTTCAGTCATGGCCCTGTCCCCTGTCTGTTTCCTTCTATTCTCTTTAAAGTGTCTAGTACCATTTTCCACATTCGATTCCTCTGTTCCTTGTGCATTGGAGGATTAAGTAAAGTGACTATGCCTGCCTCATGTGAAGGACTTCTTGCACTCTCTTGCAGCTTTTTTGCACATCTATGCTGGGCTAGATAAAATGTAGCCATTAACAGTAAAGGGGTTTATATGCTGAGACCGTTTGGAAACAAAGATGATTTGGCTGTGTGTTTATTAAGAAGTATGTCTCACAAACAGCACATAATAGCCATGCCCTGCGACCTGCACAATAGTTTCCTGGGTGCAGTTCAAATGATTTTAACATATATTCAGTGGTTGAGGACTCAGTTACCCAAGATCATTTTTCTTTGTGGTCAATACTGCTGCAGCTGACATCAGCAAAGGCACATGGGTTCAATCCCCATTGGTTTAAAAGCGAGAGTTCTGCTGGTAGTGTTAGCCATTCATGACCCTCAACTCACATTTGGAATTCGATTTCGTTCAGCTCCACACACAGTATGCCCAAATCCAGATGTGTTAACTCCTGGACATGCTGAAAAGCCCATATCTTTACCCACACACTTGCGGACAGGTTGGTTGATGAGCTCAGCCACAGGAGACTCTTAATCATAGATTTTGAGCCCAGAAAGACATCCTGCACAGCACAGGCCATTGAATTTTACTCAGGAATTCCTGAAATGGAGGGAATTATTCTTTCACACTGTGCAAGTGAGCACTGTTGAATTCTGTAACTTGAGGTTAAACTGTGGCCTCTCTCTTCCTCTCTGTTTTTAACTTGGCAGACTTATTTGTACTTTTGTAATAATAATTCAATTATTAAGATAAAATCTTTGTGGAGGGTATGGTCTTTCTAATCACACCTGGAGTGTGAAAAAGTTACTGTTAAAATCTAAATAAATAAATCAAATGATTCATTTAACAAGTTCTGACCTGGTAGAATGGCTACATTAATTGGACCCCTTACATCGCTTTAGATTCCCTGGCCCTGAGTTTTCCTCACACATCTATAGAATGGATATAAGTAAATATAAGGGATTAAAACTCAGTTTGAGAGAGCACATATTCACATTAATACCATTGGGAAGTTGTTACTTTGTTCCTAATATCTGGTTCTCATGGCTCATTATTACATAAAAATCTATCAATTAATGTTGTTGGATGAAATATTTGGAATAAACATAAAAACTTTGCAAGTAACTGTTAAATTTTCCCAAAAATGTGGTTGTGAAAAAAAATGGCATGACTTGTTTATCAAAATTTATATTGAAAATCATTATCAACATAATTATTCAAACTTTTCATTTACCGAACCAGATTGTGATATACAGAACACGTCAATAACTGTTTCAATCGTGGTTTTGATGACATTTTCAATACAATTTATATACATTTTGTGAATTTTTTTAAACATTAAAAACAGGTCTCCTTCAGACCCTGTATAATATAAACAATTTTATATTTTCAATTTTTTGGCAAAAATTGTTTATAAAATGTTAACCTGCTCTATTAATTAATAATATAATAATGCAGTTGTACTGCACTTTTCTTCCAGAGATCTCAGAAGATTTACATCAAGGTGATCAAGTATCATTTCTTCCTTTTTAGGTTAGACTTTTCAGGGCAGGAATTGTCTCTTATGTGTTTGCACAGGTGTTTAGCACAATGGGGTCATCCTGGTTGGGAACTCTAGATGCTATTGTAACAATTAAAATGAACAATCACAATAATATTTTTACAAATGGCATAAATGAGGTGCAGAGAAGTTAAGTGCATTACTCAAGGTCACATAGGGGGTCAGCAACTGAACAAGGAAAAGAACTCAGGTGTCCTGACCCCCAGTGGCATGCTCTATATGCTGTGACATTCATTGTGAGGCAGAAGTCTCTTTAAATCTTTAATTCACCATGAAAATACTGATTCAAACATGGACTTTCTTCTAGCACAGATGTTCTAAAACTGGGATGATGGGCCCCATTGGGGGACATGGAATGTATAGAGGGTAAGGGGGAATTACACACATTTTACCTACAGCAATGAATAACTAGCAAAACTAATTTCTCCAGGCATATCCAGATGACCTTGTGCATTTTGAGAGATTTCTGTTAAGCGTGCATTGTAATATACAAAGTTATTGCCACAAATCTGTTTACTGTGATGCTATGTGCACATTTAATTGTAAACATCAACCACAATCACAGTTTTTCTTGCTCTTATTACAATGGATCATTGACTCTGTTTGAATCAATATCTTACTGTTATTAATACTTAGAGAGAATTGCATGTTGATTTTTTTATCTGTATATATACGTGTGGTGTCAGGGGGGTGTAAACTGCTACAGCCACAAAGAAGGGACATGATCAAATAAGTTTGAGAACCACTGTTTTAGGAAAATATGTTCACTTCATCTTCAATTTCCAAAAGCACTATAAGAGGGGATGTTTACTTGTAGAAATATATGTAGACCAATTACCAGGGTTTCAGCCCTGTACTAGAAACCAGCACTACTTTCTTCTTAATTTGAAAAGCAAAAAATAGCATTTGCAAACGTGTACTTCAAAGTCTACCTTTTTTTTCCCCCTCACAACAGGGACCTTGTCTCAAGTTGTGCCTAACTTGTGCTCAGTGGGAGTGGCTCCATTGAACAGAATGACACTGCTTGCATGAACAAGGGAAATAACTATTGTCCCTTTCTTTATTATACAAATAAATCATCAATAATACATATTGTTTGGGTTGGAGAGGGAGGAAAGGGAGATAAGGAGAGGTTGAGAGCAGTATCAAATGTCAAATTCTTCTTACATAATTTGGTCAAAGAGTTTTTAGGGGTATTAAATATATAGGGTGACATTCAAGCCCAATTAAAGTAAATGGAAAAAATTCAATTGACTTCAGTGAAGCCAGGATCGCATCCATGGTACTTTTTTAAAACTATAACCAACATTTTCAAAAGTGACTTTAGATTTTGAAAGTTTTAATTGTGAGGAACCAAGATAGGAACACTTTAAAGGTGTTTTTCACAGGGAGCATTCTGTGCACTTTTTGAAAATCAGGCCCCTATAAAATTGGGCACCCAAAACTATTTCAATAGCACCATTTTTTTTCATGGTATTGTGGCGTTTCCATAGAGAGTGTAAAAATTTACACATTATGATTATGTTGTATCTCCTGTTCTTTATACAAACATAATATGAATCTGTCTGGGGATTGGTCCTGCTTTGAGCAGGGGGTTAGACTAGATGACCTCCTGAGGTCCCTTCCAATCCTGAGGGTATGTCCAGACTACCCGCCTAATCTGCGGGTAGCGATCCATCTATCAGGGATCAATATAGCGTGTCTTGTCTAGATGTGATATATTAATCCCCAGACATGCCTGTTGACTCCAGAACTCCATCAGAACTAGCAGTGGTAGCAGAGTCAATGGGGGAGCCGTGGCCAGGGCCAGCTTTAGGCTGATTTGCCCGATTCCCTGGAATGAGGCCCCGCACCTAAGAGGGCCCCGCGTCATAGGCGCCTTTTTAATTTTTTTTACTTACCCTGTCTGCAGTCCGTTCCGGGGTCTTCTGTGGCCCTGCTCCCCTGGCCAGAGCGCTGGCCGGAGTGTAGCAGCCCTGCGCCTCAACTGGAGCTCCTGCAAAAGCGCAGCAAGCCCCACCGCCCCGCGACCCCAGCCGGAGCTCCGACCTGAGAGCAGCAAGCCCCGTGGCTCTGCTCTCCCAGCCGGAGCTCTTGCCAAAGTGCGGCAAGCCCTGCGGTCCCGCGACCCCAGCCGGAGCTCCGGCCTGAGCGCTGCAAGCCTCATAAACCTGGCTGGAGCTCCAGGCCCTTTAAATAGCCCCAAGAGCCCTGTGGGGAGGCTCTGGGGGCAATTTAAAGGGCTGGGGCTCCAGATGCCTCTGCTGCACCCCCTGCCCCCCTTCCCACAGCCAGGCCCTGCCACACCCCCTGCAGCCCTGCCCGAAGCCAGTCAGCCCCACACACCCCCTGCCCACACCAACCCCGCACCTCCTGCCTGTCTCCAGCCAAACCCTGCAGCACCCCCCTGCCTGAAGCTAGCCAGTCCAGCACTCCTCTATCTCCAGCCCTGCCAATGCCTGCTGCACCCCACTGTGGCCCTGCCTGAAGCCAGCCCGCCCCACACCCCTTTGTTTCCAGCCAGCCCCTCACCCTTTGCCCTGCCTGCAGCCATACGTTACCTCCAGTCAGCCCCTGTCCTGCCTCCAACCAGCCCGATGTCCACTGGTGTCCTGCAGTTCCCAGGGCAGTAACACTGCACACCTGCTTCAATGATGGGGGCAGGGAGCAGCTCGGACCCACACATGTGCACACCCCTAGGGAGTGACAGGGACCCACACATAGGAAACGAAGGTCATTAATAACCAATCAACAGCATATATGATGCAATGTACATAATATATAATTTTATTATTTATATAGTTATAGAAAGTAAATAATACATGTAAGAAATGAAAGGCTTTTTTTTACACTTCTTTTTTTTTCAGTCATCCCTGCCAGGGCCCTGCTGAAAATGTTTGAATTGGGCCCCACACTTCCTAAAGCTGGCCCTGGCCGTGGCCGTCACTCCTGCGCTGTGAGTATGGGAGGTAAGTCGAAATAAGATATGTTGACTTCAGCTATGCTATTCCGCTAGCTGAAGTTGCATATCTTACATTGACCCCACCCCCCAGTGTAGACCAGGCCAAAGAAACATACTGAAACTTTGAAGAGTCTTTTTACACAAATGTTAGACCTTAAGATAATACAACATTTTCAACAATTGTTTGTTTATTTGTCTCTTGGATATTTTTCCTCCAGTATGTTTGTTTAGTAGAGAACTAAGATGTACATCATTCATAATATAATATGGAGGTATACCTATCTCATAGAACTAGAGGTGACCTTGAAAGGTCATTAAGTGCAGCTCCCTGCCTTCACTAGCAGGACCAAGTGCTGATTTTGCCCCAGATCCCTAAGTGGCCACCTCAAGGATTGAGCTCACAATGCTGGGTTTAGCAGGCCAATGTGCACACCACTGAGCTACCCCACCCCCTTGTTTATGTTCACATTCAGACCTACAGTACTGCTTGCCAAAATCTTCAGAAAGGCTCCTCAATGATGATTTTCAGAAATAAGCTGCCAATTCATTTAGTCACACTCCCACTATATTGTAACAGAAATGGAAAAAGATTGACAAACATGACAAAAATGGATTCCCCAGCTCAAAAATGAACAAAATTGCACCTGGAATTTCCCGAAGTCTAGTCTTGAAGTCTATGTTCTTCTGGAATAAAATCTCACAAAGTATCTTTACATAAATTTGGAATATCTTTAGCCTATCTGTTTTTGAGACATTCTTCTTTTTAAGCATATAGAGCCTGACTCAAAGCCTATGAAAGTCAGTTGAGAGATTCCTATTAACTTCAGTGAGCTTTAGATCAGGCCCAGACCAAGCAATTCTTAAATGATTTATAACACCTAAGGAAATTCCTGTGCAATAGTGGAAGCCCAGATTCCAGGCTGAAAGAATCATACCTCTGCCAAATATTCCTTAAAAGAAAAATGGAATGTTCTCAGAAAACACATTTTCAAAAGGCTGGAAATTCCAAAGGCAAGTTGTACTTTACAAGAGGATTCACATATTCAAAAACTATTGAAATGCACGCTTAAGAATACCACTTAAGGTAACCCAGAAACCCTTAACTATGCCCATGTGACACCAACATAGGAATACCCAGAATGTGGAAGCAGCCTTGTCCATCCAAGATAGAAGTCCATTAATTACTCCTGGGGGAATTCTACGATACTGAGCAATGCAGAATTTTGCAGAAATGGGCTGCAGTGATGCTGGATGCCGCTAGGGGTGCTGGATCTGGCAAAGCCCAGCTCACACATAGAAGACACAGCCGGGGGAGGACCAGGAAGCTAGAGGGTACCAGCTTCAGTTCCCCGCATGCCCTGAAGGAAGGAGACAGTGGAGCACAGGAAACTCCACACAAGTCTGGGACCCAGCATCAGGCTGTTTCTCCCTTTGGATCCCTGGGCTCTGACGGCTAGTGGGGCCCACATCTGGGCTCTGGGAGGAGGGGTAGGGGGACAGGTGTCTGGGCTGGGAGGGCCCTGTGGCTGGACTCTGGGAGGAGAGGGGTTGTGGGTGTCTGGCCCCCCAGCTGGGCTCTGGGGGCTGCGGGAGGAGGGCAGAGAAACAGAAATTGGGTTGTCATAGGGGTTACTTTAACTCTCTACTCCTGGGGGAAATTTTTTGTGTGTGTCTATGTTGTTACAGACATATTTACTGACACATATTTTGAAATAAATTACCAAAATAATTGAAACTGGCATGATTATGTAGTGTTATTTTGACAAATACAATTTGCAGAATTTTAAAATATTGTACACAGAATTTTTAATTTTTTTGCACAGAATTCCCCCAGGACTCATTAATATTAAGGATAATGTCTTTGTGACCATGAATAAGATGAGCCCATGTAACAGATTGATAAAGTAGTCCCAGATTTTCTGGCTATTTTCAGAGTAATGTCATGGCGGGCCTAGTTAAGGTTGTTCGTGTTATCCTTTGTGTTCATTTCCATACTTCTGAAGATTTTCAGGTTTTTTGAAACGTGAAAACTTAATTTGGAATTTCCAGGCCTTCTAACATTTGAGTTTTTGAAAAATTACAATATATACTTCTGGGATTTGCAACTAAAGTGGTAGATTTTTTTTTTCAAATGTACCTCCATGCTAACACAGGGTTGGTTTTTGTTTTTTGATCTGTGAAATTTTTTCCGAGCAAGAATTTTTTTTTGTTCTTTGGGGGGTTTTTTGTATTTTTCATCACATTCAGTATCAATACGCGAGGAATAAAAATCATGCCAATTCAGAAAAAGAAAAAAATGTATGATGTTTTTAGAGATGTTATGTAATTGTTATATTGCTCAAATTTACACATTAGGAATACTATAGGAATGTCAAGAAGTGTAGTTCTGCTGTTTGAGAATTAAAAGTGCACCAGCTGTCAGAAGTCACTTTCAGGATGCAACAGTAAAGGATTATATCACAAAGGTCACTTAGAGAAAGGAGAGTGTCACAAAGTTAAGTACATTTAGAGGAGATCAGATAATAAGGAATATCTTTTTCAAAGCTAAAATGATAGATTGCAAGAATGCTAAAATAAAGCACATGGTAGATATAAAGGGAAATCAAGACAAGAGGAGAAAATAAAATAGAAGGGTAATACTATATCAGTGAAGCTGTAAAAATCATAAAAGAAATGTTTGGAAACAAGACTGAAACTTACTTAATAAAGTAAAATTTATTCAGAGCATTCAGATGGCAAGATTCAGAAAAATAACCAGCAGCGTGGCATCCTAGCTGATTGCAAGATGCTAGAAGAATACGTTTTAAAAAATTGTCATGTGTTTTCATTCACCACCATATGAATAATTTAACAATAATGCCAAGATTTATTAAAAGAGTACTGCCAATGAAAAGTTAATGCCAGAGACAAGAAATTCCATATTTTTAGGTGATAGTACATGTCTAATTTATAAAATTTAATAACATTTTACATTTACCCCTAAAAAACTGGGACAGGATCATTCTGGAGTCCCAAAATCTTAAAAAAAGAGATGAGGAGCTTGATATATGGAAACTCGATGCTAGTTTCATACAGCACAATCTTTGCTAAGCAGAATCTGTATTTTGCTCTCACAGCACTATTTAAATAAAATGATATGCCTAATTATTTTCCATTTAATATTCTGTTTCCTTCGATTATATCATCATAAAGTATTTTCTTGCACTGAACAAGAGATTTTATGATGTCATTAAAAGATTGCAGAACAAAGTTATTGTGTAATACTATTCATGTAGCCCTTGGAAAAAATAAGATAGGACTTGTGCAAGCAGACTGATTCAATTGCCACGCCAAAACATGTAATAGAGACAGTACTTGTTGCTCATCTCTGTGGCATTTGATAAAGTTGTTTGCCAAGTACTTCTGTCCTGCTTCTAAGAAGCTGCAGAGGTGAGTGAAAGTTTCGTGAAATGGCTCAAGTCCTGTCTTTCTTATCATACTCAAATGGTTATTATGGGTAACTGTTCCTTGACCTTCAAAGCCCACACTTGCAGTATCCCACAAGGCTCAGATATGTCACCTACACTATTCAACTTCTATACAAAGCTACTGGGACAGCAGGTGAGAAAATACAGGCTGAAGGGCAGCAGAACATGGATGATGCCCAGTTCTCTATCTCCTATGCACCCATCATTTCCCAGCATTCTCCAGCGCAATGTGTCAGATCAGCACCTGAACAGTGACAGTCTGTTAGTTTTATAGTTATAACAATAAAAATTAAATGATACAGTTCCTCCATCTTCCCCTAAAAGGAATATTGTTTGAAGTAGGAATTCTGATCTGAGCTCTGTCCACCTTACTGCAAAGTATGAATCCAAACATTTTACCTCTGCCTGAAACTGACTTTTTCACATATTTGTAACTGTAACCTTTCTATTTATATCAATCTCTTTTCTCTTCTCTAAACACACAGTGAGCCAATATTGAAAAAAAAAAGTTATTCTTTTAAAACTGCAGGCAACTACAGGCCCAAATGAAATAATTTAGTACCAAAAGATATAGACAAGATAAAAGATTTGTAAGTACATTGTTTGCCATAAGACTTTAAGGGCCTGACTCTCATTTATACTAAGGCTGTTTTACACTGCTCCATAATTTATGCCCACTTTACGCCTTTGTAAATAGATCTTGGTGTTAACAAAAATCAGGCTCTATTTCTTTTATGAATTCTTTGAAACTCTTTAGCTGATTCCAACCTGTGCTATTTCCTCTAACATTTAAGTACTATCTACTGGGTTGCTAACCAGCATTGTTATGTGTGTGCATGCCAAAGTGTATCCATAAGTCTACACACTGTAGCACATTCATTAATATAAGTGAAAGAGTGATGGAGGAAACTGTTACTAAACCTACAGGAGATATCCTGCCTGTTTAATTTGTATGCACATCATCTTTACATTATTGTGTCATGGCCCCGGCCTGCTGCACTCATAGCTGAGGAAGCAAAGCTCTTTCTTTCTCTCTCTCGGTCTCTTTCTCTGTCTGTTGTTGGGAGTCACAGATTTTGCATAGTCTAATGAGATGCATGTTATAAAGTGAGAATGGGAAGCACTGTGCTTTCACTGAACTAATCTCTATCCTGGTCCAACAGTTTTATTTGCAGCTGAAACTCCTGGCAGTATGGAAATAAATGCTTCATAAAGAATCACTTGATTTAGTTAATAATAGCTAAATCAAGTCATTCTTCATTTTCCATAAAACTAGAATAGGCTAGAAGTAATTCAGTTATTTTTACAAGTCCTAATGAATAAAGCAAATGTGTAATTCCCAATAAATTATTCAGTTACATATGGAATGAAAAAGTGTGTGCCCAAAACAAGTAAAAAATATGTCACTTTTATTTTTATAGTATGTCCTCTAGAGGAGATATTAAAGCACTGCTTACTTGATCCCATGTTACTCTATACAGAAAATTGTAGATTAGTTTTCCCTCAGAGAAACCATATAGTATTTCATTCCTGTAAGATAAAATTGCCTTGGAGACAATCATTCAGGTGCCTTGTATAAATTCTTCAATAATAAGAAATAGGTGTATATGCACTACACACATCACCTGCATGAGAAAGGGAAAGATATTCTTGCCCTGTTTTATGAAAAAATTGTTTTTTCCTGCTGTGGGGTCTCTTTTCCCCATTTTAATTAGAGCAGGCAGAATCCTTAAGAGAACTATTATTTTATCATCTCAAACAAAATTCTTCTCTTCAGATGGATGTGATGAAACCTCCTGTCTCTGGACTGAGTATTGAAGAGAGATTCCATGAAAGGCAAAAAGTGAGTAAGTAATCATCAGTGGTGCCTCACACACATTCCCTCCCACCCTCACCCCCAAACCACCCCCCAAACCACACCCATGTCCCAAAGCTCAAGAGAATCCTTAGATCTTCATGGAAAGTCTGAATTGAAATGACAACGGAAGAGAATTTGGATTTTCAAATACAAAGGGGAACAACTTGAAGAGGTGTAATGTTTATAAAAATGTGAGTTGCAGAAAGCCTGTATCGCTCTTGCCATACCTACATGCAAGCACCTTCTATGAGTAATGCATCCACTGATTGTGCCAGTGCAGTAGGGGAAAAGAGGAAGATGCCGAGACAGAAAATAAATATCTCACTAAATATTAGTGAAGCAAATGCCACATTAGCTTTGCTATGAACCTCCATGAACTATATGGCCCTTCCTGGTTTGATTTATCACCAAGTAAGGTTTAGATTGCATCGAGAAATATCAGCCTGGGATCATTTACTTCTAACAGTAATCAGATCACTTTAGAGGTCAAATTCTGAGATATGCTGTTTGCATCTGCTAAAGCTTAAAAAAAACTTAGAAGAGTAAGCCTTTTATTACCGACCTTTGCAGGTCACACGTCTTGGACACAGTACCAATTTGGCAATGCTGGTAGGCCATAAAACAGAGATTGTTATATCAACAGAAGTTACCAGATATGTGACATCAGACCTGTGTAAGCTGACTCCCCAAAATAATGTACCAGCTCTTATACTTTTGAGGGCACAGTACTTTATTCCTGCTAAGTCCTAGAGTAACCAGTGAGCAGCATATCACAGTGCCCCTTTGTTATAGATCCTGCCTCTGGCAGAGATGGGAGACATGAGGCTAGCACCTCCACTGGAGGGAAATGTATATTGATCAAATATCCAACCTGTTGGAGTTGTGCCTCTCTTTTTGTGGCTTTCAGCCAATCACAGGACAAGCTCAGGCCTACTGATCTGTCAGGCACAACTCCAGCAGATTCTGTTTACTCACAGATTTTTTATGTGGACACAATCTTTGCCAACTTCCTTGCAGAGATTCTGTTGGTTTCAGTGACAGTCTATGAATTTCTGGTGCATTGCAATTGGAATTTGGTTCTACTTTTAACCTTTTCAACTCCATTTTATAACAGGTCCATTTTTTTAAATAAAATAATTTAAAAAAAGAATGCTAAGTAAAACAATATATAAACTCTGCCTTTTAATGTGAATCACCAAGCTGTCTATCACCCTACAAGTCATCTGTAGATCAATGTGCAAAAGCCACATAAAGAACCGGCTTTTATATCAAGAGAGGCCCAATTTCTATGCTAATGTGCTCCCCGCAATCTCATCAAGGTAAATAATGATCAAGGTAAATGATGTATAGCTATTTAAAAATATATACAATATTTACATTTTAAGCTGACTTATTTTTGTTTTAATACACAATGGAAAACATCATCTCCTAAACGAGGTAACACACAGTTGCCACCATTTCGGAGTCAGCACTTAGGGTATGTCTACACTATGGGATTATTCCGATTTTACATAAACTGGTTTTGTAAAACAGATTGTATAAAGTCAAGTGCATGCGGCCACACTAAGCACATTAATTCGGCGGTGTGCATCCATGTACCAAGGCTAGCGTCGATTTCTGGAGCGTTGCACTGTGGGTAGCTATCCCGTAGCTATCCCATAGTTCCCGCAGTCTCCCCCGCTCATTGGAATTCTGGGTTGAGATCCCAATGCAAAAACAGTGTCGCGGGTGATTCCGGGTAAATGTTGTCACTCAATCCTTCCTCCTTGAAAGCAACAACAGACAATCATTTCACGTCCTTTTTCCCTGGATTGCCTTGGCAGACGCCATAGCATGGGAACCGTGGAGCCTGTTTTCCCTTGTCACTGTCACCGTATGTGTACTGGATACTGCTGACAGATGCGGGTACTGCAGTGCTACACAGCAGCATTATTTGCCTTTGCAAGGTAGCAGAGACACTTTCCATCCCTATTGCACCGTCTGCCATTGTAAATTGGTGATGAGATGATGGTTATCAATCATTTTGTACCGTCTGCTGCTGTCATGGGTGCTCCTGGCTGGCCTCATTGAGGTCGGTCAGGGGCGCATGGACAAAAATGGGAATGACTCCTCAGGTCATTCCCTTCTTTATGTTTTGTCTAAAAATAGAGTCAGTCCTGCCTAGAATATGGGGCAAGTGTACTAGAGAAACAGAGAGCACAGCTGCTCCAGGTCAGAGCCCCAGAGATCCCACAGAAATTATGAGCTGCATGCCATTCTAGGGGGTGCCTCTGCAACAACCCCACCCGTTACTTCCCTTCTCTCCCAACCCTCCTGGGCTACCATGGCAGTGTCCCCTCATTTGTGTGATGAAGTAATAAAGAGTGCAGGAATAAGAAACACTAACTTTTTAGTGAGATAAAATGAGGGGGAGAAAGCATCCCTCTGCTATGATAGTCCAGGCAGTACAGAATCTTTTCTTTAGACATGAAGAGATGGGGGGAATGATGGAGCTCAGCCTCCAGTTGCTATGATGAAGACGGTTACCAACCATTTTGTACCATCTGCCGGGAATGACCGGGAGTCATTCCCATTTTTACCCAGGCGCCCCCAGTCGACCTCACTGAGGCCAGCCAGGAGCACTCACAGGCTGATGATGAAGACAGATATCAGTCATATCACACCATCTGCCACCGGGAAGGGGATGCTGGTGTTCAGTGCTGCAGCACCCCGTCTACCAGCAGCATGCAGTAGACATAGGGTGACATTGAAAAAAGGTGATAAGTGATTTTTTTCCCTTTTCTTTCGGGGGGGGGGTGGGAAGAGTGTAAATTGACAACATATACCCTGAAACACCCGGGAAAATGTTTTTGACCCTTCAGGCACTGGAAGCTCAGCCAAGAATGCAAATGCTTTTTGGATACTGCAGGGACTGTGGGATAGCTGGAGTCCTCAGTAACCCCTCCCTTCCTCCATGAGCGTTCATTTGATTCTTTGGCTTTCCGTTACGCTTGTCACACAGCACTGTGCTGTGGACTCTGTATCATAGCCTGGAGGGTTTTTCAAATGCTTTGGCATTTCATCTTCTGTAATGGAGCTCTGATAGAACAGATTTGTCTCCTCATACAGCAATCAGATCCAGTATCTCCCGTACGGTCCATGCTGGAGCTCTTTTTGGATTTGGGACAGCATCACCACCCGTGCTGATCAGAGCTCCACACTGGGCAAACAGAAAATGAAATTCAAAAGTTCGCGGGGCTTTTCCTGTCTACCTGGCCAGTGCATCCAATTTCAGATTGCTTTCCAGAGTGGTCACAATGGTGCGTTGTGGGATACCGCCTGGAGGCCAATACCGTCCAATTGCGGCCACACTAACCCTAATCCGACATGGCAATACCGATTTCAGCACTACTCCCCTCGTCGGGGAGGAGTACAGAAATTGGTTTAAAGAGCCCTTTATATCGATATAAAGGGCTTCGTAGTGTGGACGGGTGCAGGATTAATTCGGTTTAATGCTGCTAAATTTGGTTTAAATGCGTAATGTAGACCAGGCCTTAGACACTGTGGTAGTTGAGTATTATAGTATTATAACTGAGTATCCAATTGAAGTATCTCAAATTCTGTCATATACTGACTGCAAATGTTAACTTTTGAAATAGTGACCAGTGTAGGACAACTACTGAAAAACAAAACCATACACACACTTGATTATAGTCTTGGAAAAGCAACTTATATATGTCACTTCCAGACTTGAATTTTACTGTACCTGACTCTCTAATGTCTAATTAACGGGAACACTAATGTGCCAGAGTAGATTAGTATCAACACATTTCTGTCCATATTTGCAAGCTATATTTCTGAATTGTTCACTTGACATAGAAACTGTGATAGAATTAACTTAAGAGAAATTGGGCGGTAATAAAATTATTTCAGATCATGTATTAAAATGCTGGGAATGTCTTCCATGATCTATTTTTTCTAAGATTCCAGTGAAAACATAGTAAGAACTGTAGAATTAGAAAAAGCATTAAGGGGAGATCTTGAAAAGCATGTAAGGGATTTAGGAGCATAAATCCCATTCACTTTGGACTTGTACTCATCCCTTTTTTTTTAATCTTTAACTAGAGTATCAACATTGTCCAATGGCTTTTCAATTTTGTTTACATGGAAAGAATTATTTCTAGAATGGATTGAGGAATGATTTTTCTTCTTGCCAAAAAATGTCAACATTTTTCCAGTTTTTAACAATCACTTTAAAATTTCAGATGCTGAAAACAAAACACAAACATTGATTTCCAGTTGCAAAAAATAAAATATTTTTTGTGTTTTTATCAAAACCACAGAACATGCTGACAAACATGGATTTTTTTCACAACAAATTCTATTTTTAAAAGACATTTTTCAAAAAATTTTAAAACCAAAATTAACATCTTTCAGCTAGCTTTAACCATTATATTATTCTTCCCAATGAGGGAAAGAGAAATTTGTAATTTCATATAGAGAAGCAATATTGCTGAAAGATATATTGATCTTCAGATTACATGACATCTTATCTGTCTGTGTAATTAACTAGCTTGAGCAGACAGGAGGAAATTCAAAGTACCTATATGTATCTTTAGGCATCCAAATACCTTTTAAAATGTACCACAGTTCCCCATTTGCAAACGAGGATTAATAATACTCTTTTACTACACTAGGATGTGTGTGTGCAGGGGAGGTTATGAGGATAAATAATTGAGAGGCATTCAGAAATGATTGTGATGGTGATGCAATATGAGAGATTGCTTTTCATTTTTCTCAGGAAAATACCAAAGTTAGGAGGATAGTTACCATTTTTATAAGTAAATACATATGAAAAGCTCACATTTTCTGTGTACAAGTGTGTTTTATTTTATTATAAATATTTGTTCCAGTTTACTACTTATCCTTTTACAATCTTCTCTGCACCGTGAACTACTTCTTCCTCTTCTTTTTCCTAAATGTTGCCTGCGCAGAAATCCTAATATAAACTAGGTGACCATCTTTGAATTTAAGGGTTACAGCATTATTTCACTAAGCTACCAATGCATTTAAACCATATACATTCTTTTTGGGTAAAATTCTGGCTCCACTGAAGTCAATGGCCAGGATTTCCCTCTTTCTAATTAACCGAAGACTGCTCAGACTAGGGTAACTAACCTTATTAAAACTAACTGAACACTGTTCATCACACTTTTAACATGTTGTTAGCTTTGTCATCCAAAAAAAACATTATTTTATATGTTAAAAAACATGAAAATTCATTTTTCCTGAAGAATAACATAACAGACACATGTGGGTATAATTCCCATTAGATTTTGTGTATCCACATCTTTGGATGAGAGAAAATGAACTATATGAATGTAACAACTTGCATTTTTATACCCCTTTTCAAAACACATATTAAAATTAACTTTCTCCTTAGATGATTTATTAGCCCAAATTGTGTCTTGCTTCACTTATACACAGAACTGACTATTCCTTTTATAACATAGCTGTTTTTATGGATATTGCATCTTTTTATAGCTGAATTATTTGTTTTTAACATAGCTTGTTTTGAAGGTAAAACATTTAGAAAGAGGGGGGTTGTGTTTCGAGGGTTGCTTGGTTTTGGAGATGTGTTTGGGAGGGGGCTTGCTGGTTTTTGGGTGGAGGTTTCATTATAAAGTGAAAAGAGTTTGTGTATATTCTAAATGACTTGAAAAATTTATTTGATACTTTAATAAAAGATCATGATTTCAATCCACTTCCTTTGCTGAATCCTTTGCTCCTTTTGGGTGTACAGTTTTTGGATACAATGCTTGGGAATATAGAGGAATACATTTTGTCCACTGCAGAGATCCCATAGTGCCTTGAAAGAGAAGCATTGAAAATTACCATGGGAAATTACAGTTTCAATATGTAAAAGCTGTGAAGTTCTAGTAGAAACTAAGTAGACTGTCCTACTCATGTATAGGTGCCCAGTGTGGGAAGAATTCAAGCAGCCTTCATCCCCCACTTTAGACTGTCTAATCCATCTGTCTCTCAAAGGTTTTTATACAATGCCCATCACCTTGGTATCTGAGCAACTCTTCGCAATGGCACCTACATTTGCAGCTCTTACACTGCTTCAGGTGCAAGGGTCACTGTTCCAGACATGGAAGGAAGGAGGCTTGTGGAAGTATGGACAGTACCTTGGTGTCACTCTGGTGAATCTGGTTTGTAGTAATATCTCTGATCCAAAAGCATGTGAAATGTAAACAAAGCCAAACATTGCACTTACTCCTCCTGGCCTCGTGCAGGACAGGAATGAAAACACTGGAATTATCAAGCTATGGCAGATTTCAATTAGCATAGGTAGTAGACATTAGTGTCTTCTTTTAAACAGTTGTACACTATAGCACAGAGAAGGGATGGGTCCCTTTTAAAGGCTTTTACTCCTGAGGTTATGCCCTGCTCAGACATAGTTCCAAAGATGTAGCATTTTGAGATCCTTAACAAAGGGATAATATTCTCTGAAGATTTTCCTATATTTCAGAAAGATGTCCCTTCAGGAGTTCATCTCATGAATGTACCCCATAAATAATTTTTCATTTTAGAGGCAGCCTTCCCTGGAAGGCTATTTCATGGTGAGAGTTTCTTCCAAAAGTTATGCTCATCAGTGTTTGGGCTTCCATGTTTATGGAAGAAAAAATTCTTTCGAGAGTCTCAAGGCATTGATATCTTGCATCATTGCAAATTGCCATAGGGTAGAGTATTCTTGTGTTATCTGTTAATACCAGAAGGTGCAGTCTTACAGATTTTTATGTTAAGATGCAAAACTGTAGCGCCTGTGGAGGACTCCAGCTCCTTGAGGAGAAACAGCATTTTTGTATTGAGTTTGTTCCATTCTTATAGATATCAAACCATTTTGCTGTGCAAGAAAGATCAGTTAATTTTTGGCCCAGCTTTCAGCACAACCCTACTAATTGGAATATTCCATGAAGGATTTATAGAGCACAGTTAAAATGAAATATACTTGCTAACATCTCTGCAGTGGAGATGATATTAAAAAAGGGGCTAAGACTAACTAGGTTCTCTTCAGAAGATAAATGTATGTGTATATACTGCATATTGCAAGCCAAGCAACACATATTGTTTTGGGACTAAATTAGGCTGCAAGGAAGAAGGAAAAAAAAACATGGATCAGGAACCCAAAGTGTATAAAGCTCCCAATAGTTTTATCCCCTTTCCAGCATAATAATAAAGAAAAATATTTTCTTACTTGTTTTTCCACAAGGTATATCCACCTCCCTACCATCATGTGGTAAAGTTTCACTCTAAATAGAGCATTGACTGTATGAAAAAACAGCTGAAAAAAACAAATGACAGCCTGTTCTGACTGTCAATCTACAAATTTAATGAGAAACTCTGCTCAATTTAATGAATCCTGGTGCTTCACTCTGGCATCATTTTAAGCAGAACTTGCATACACAACTATGTAGTGTCAATTTTAGGCCTATATTATGGCAATACAATACACCTCTAATGGGAGAACTTCTTCCTCTGAACTATTAACCATATGAACAATTGTTACTAATTTACTGTGAGAAATGTGTGTGGGAAAGTGTGTGCACGTGACTGGCTTGGTGAGACAGCTTGAAAATGTTTAATTAGGACTAGAATAATTTTGTGTGTACATTAGCAGTTAAACTAAAAACAGTAACAAGAGGGGGGGGAAATACTATCACATTACCAGTATGTTGGAGGTGAAAAGAAAAGCAAAGGTCAGTTGGGTTACAGTTGAAGATAAATTAACTTCACTGTGGATTCATTAGCCGAGATTTTTTTGGGACTCAGTATCCAGTCCAGACTGTACATTTCATTTTTGAGAATAAGGAAAGGTGATTGTTTTTTAAATTTCCATTTAGAAGTAGTGCTAGTTTCTTATTAAAAGTTCTAGATCAAGGCTGTTCTCCCCTTATTAGTACCTAGATTTAAACAAAAGTAGCTGGGACAAATCCTGATGTCCATGTGCAGCACGTCATACAAACAGAGTTAAGATTAACATAAACAAAATACTTTGTGTCAGATGATTTTAGAAAGCCCAGTAAAATGCTTGATTAAGAGAATTATAGGTTTAAACAACAGCATTTTAACACTAATTTTCAGTGAGTAAATTTACACCTATACAGGGCACTTTACATAAATAAGTCCAAACTTCCTTCACTCCAGTCCACTTCCTCTCAGCTTCATAGTTTTGGTAATGAATTATAACCAGGTTCTTCTCTGTGTGGGGCTGAGAACCAAGCAGTGTATACAAGCTGAAGAATTTAAGTTGTGTCACGTAGCAAAAACAATGAGTGGAACAAATAACTCAAGCAAGTCAGCTCAGAGAGTTGGAAATCTCTAATTACTAGACCCAGTCACAGACAAACAGTGAGGGAGGAACAGTCTACTTGCACCTAATGTCACTCAACAAGGGTGACAATAAATTTATGAAAGGTCCACGAACTTTCCATATATAAAACTTCCAGTGGAAATGATGAGTCTCTGTCACCCAGCTAATGCTGTTAGGGCTTTGACAATGCTGCCACCTGCTGATATATTACAGTCCTCTGAGATTTATTTCAAGGCAATATTTTATCTTTCTACAGTTACTGTTCCTAAAGTTAGCCTGAGCTGTGTTTGTTCATCTCAACAGAAATAATTTCCGGTTATTCATTTAGTAATTGCAACATTTATTTGCAATTGCTCAGTTCTTCTCAGGTCAACTTGGGATTTTTTTCTCTCACAAGGAACCCTTTAAATTATCGTCCTTTACATCAGTGGTATCTTTTAAGGAAGAGACCATTATGCATTTTAGACAAACAGGACTTGCTCTTGTTGGGCATTTCTTCCTGATTTCAAAAGCACTTTTAACACATAAATGCCTACTGATGGACACAGCATACTCTCTGCCAGTGTGGCCAGCTTTCTGATGAAACCTTTTCTACCTAATATAGAAGTTTTGCATCAAACTGTCTATTAATCAGAACTATTGTTATAATGACCTGCCTTCATATCTGAACTTCTTATTTATTTATTTTTTTAGGAGCAGCAGCAGGTAAGTAAAAGAGTAAATAAGCCAAAAGAACATCAGCAGATAGCACAGTGTAACTGAACCCAATAATAGATAGGCTTGAATTATCCCCTCCATTTATGTGTGCAGAGTGGAGTCAAATCTAGTATAATTCCTCTTTGGAGCCCAGGAAGGAGGAGAGGAATCTGATGACGTCTTTGAACTGTAGGGATTCTTTTGTATCTGTGTGCATATGGGACTCTTGACAAAGTAACTGGGGCACAAGGGGAAAAGCTGCTTTGTATGGCATCAGACCCTGCAGTTCAGCTGGATTGCAGTGCAAAAATCAACTTTCGAGTTGCATTAACTCCCTCTGGATCTGTTCTGCAAGGGTTCATACACAACTAAAGGAGGCGGGAGGGACAGTGAAACTTTAAGAAGAGGCAGCCATCCATGCAGATGGCTCCTGATTCTGTGGATCATAGGGGACCCTTTCCTATGGGATCCCAGATGTACAGGGTTGGGAGGCCTTCCCTCTTGCAAACTCTGTGGTACACCAAACCCTTCCCCCTCGAGGGAATGCTTTATAGAAAATTCTGCAAAGTCAACTCCTGTAACTTTCATGCCTGTCTGGTCTGATTGTGCATGTTTGTCCATATCATGTGGTGCTCTGGCTCATCAGAAAGGTAAAATAGATAATGCTTTATACCAGTGGTGGGCAACCTGCAGCCTGTGTGTGGCCATGGACAACAGGTTGCCCACCACTGCTTTCTACAGTATCTTTTGAGTAGATAAATCTGTTGTGACACACTCAACATGAATTCAGATATAGAGAAATTGCTAATATTGAATTTGATTAAAAGTTTGAGACTGATTCAATGCATTGCAATTTGCCATTTGTAAATCTGGTCACAGTAGACCTTGCCCTAGAGAGAGAAGATGTTCTTTGAAAAACATTAATTTCCTTTTGAAAATTTTTATAATAAAAAAAAATTAAAACCAGGAGAGTATTTTTGAAAAATATTTTATGAAATTTCATCCCATTTTTCAACTAGCATCTCTCTCTCTCTCTCTCTTTCTCAGTGCACTCCTTGGAATAAGAATGTGTCTGAATTTTAATTTTAAGCACATTGTTTTTCTGCCTTACACTTGTGTCATTTGTTGCTATTACTGCATCTCAGTTGTGCCGGTACAAAGAAGCCATTACTGCCCCACTGCTGCAGGATTCATACAGGAGCAGAGCAGGCTAATAAAGACTGGCTAGGAAGGGGGCTGTTGTATTAATTTTGTTGGAACAAATGAACCCAATGAGTTAAAGGTGTTAAAATGACCCTATCACTGTCCAGCAGTTTTAAACAAAATATGGAAGTTGTACACAGAGACCTCAGCCTGCTTAGTGCCATGGAAAACATACCATTTAAAATCTTTTTATATGTATACAAAAATAAAGAAGCGGGGAGAGGTTAAAGCATTTGAAATGCAAAGCTTTAAGTTAGGCTTTCATTTTAACAACATCCCTTGTTCCCTTTCCCTTCAGCCGCAGAGAGATTTTAGATGCAAAACCTCTTGTTTGCCAGTCTTTACGATAGCATTAAAGATTGCAATAACTGTTCTTTTTGCAGAAAAGAGATGTTAGTAGAGATGGGGTGAAGCTGTTGTTGTTGCTGCTGTTTGTTAAAGTCCAATCCCTCTACCTAAAAGACAAAACAAGACAAACACTCACAAGAAGGAAGAGCAAAGATTAAAAAATGCAGCTTTTATCTCTGGGGTTGATTCTCACTCTCACCTTTTCTGCTGGAAAAACACTGGCACACCATGGTCTCTTAGCAGCCACTCAGAGACCTGGTAACTTGTACCAGCATCAAGCTATTTAGGGCACTGCTTTTAACTGCATTTTTCTGGTCACGTGCTTAGAGCAGTTACTGCAAAATACACAGTCTTGGCTGGCTAAGAAGAAACAAAACAAGAGAGATAGGAAAGAAAAGAAATAAGGAGGTCTGGGTAAAGGATGGTCTTTGTAACAAGGGGTGTTTGTGACAAAGTCTAATGTCCCAGGTGGAGTATGGATGTAAAGGTGGATGTAGCTGAAGCTGGTGCAGATGTCAGTGTCATCTGGCTCCCTCTCTCTGGCCCGGTCTGGCAGGAGATCTCTCAGGACCAGGACAACGAAGACCCAACAGTGTTATGGTAAGTCCCAGAAGATGATGGGCAGCTCTGAGGATGAAGCTTTCCACAGCAGTTTTTAGCCCACAACTTATTCATCTTTGCCCCAAAGTCTTTTCTTTTAAGATGAAAAGAGAGATTGATGAGCAAAATAGCCCATTCCATCATTATTTTGTTCATGAATTAGACCTAATTTATGACACACCGGTCCATTGATTTCTAGTTCCACACTTCTCTTGTTCATCAGTCATGATTTGAGCACAATCCTTGCATTACATCAATTAGCCTTTTGGTTTGAGCTAATTCTGGTTTTCTGTCTCCCTTTCACAACTTTTTCCCATCAACATGTATTATTACAGGCTATTTAGGTTAGTTTGACAGTTTCTGAAATTTCACTCACTTCTCACAGTTAAACTGACAGTTAGGGTAAATGGGTAGGCCCAATTATTATGACAGGTTGTTGTTAAGGGAACCAAGGAATATGCTGATTCAGCACATCTCTTCAGCAGAGTCCAACACGAGGGCATCTAGCAAGTTTTCCAGCTGCTCTCTCCTGAAAGAAACCCCACAAGAGGGAAGGTGCTGGCGTGATCAGAAAGTTCCTTAGGTCAGCGTGAATATCCTATTTATGTCAAGTAGGCTGGCTGGCACAAGGTATGAATTTTATATCCAGGTGCCAGTTTCAGTGAATGCGTGGCAGAGTCTTAATTTTTTATTTCAGAAAAGTTGTGTGTGTGTGCATGCACATGTGCAAGCGCATGTGAATGAAAGCAAGAGAGAGAGAGAGAAATTTTTATTTGTGCTCTAGAAGGAATTTGTACAGTAATTATCTGGCCAAAATCCCCAAATTCCTGTCATGCCTTCCAAGAACAGGTGTTTAATCATTACATCCAAAGATGGGCTGAGGGCAAAGATTAGTTGCAGTGCACAAGCCTAGATAGTTAACTCAATTGTTTTTTGTACCTAAATGTACTGTATTTTGAAAGCATTTGCATAATGGTCTGAATGTTTCAAAATGACATAAACACAATAAGTGCCATAGGAAACAATAATTTGGGTTTCTTGAGGAGATCCCAAATTTCTTGAATACCTTCATTCTTCTTTGAACAACTTGCCCACTAGAAATGTATGGACATGGTTTTTTTTAACTGAAGTGACTCTCATGACTTTTTCTTGAATATAAGGTCTAGGCCTGGCTGCACACTGCTTTCCCAAAGAAGACTTTTATATCTTGTAGCATATAAGCACCTGTATGTCACTGCCACAACAATTCCAGCTCTTATAGTTTTCCAATTTATACTGAACCCAGGATCACTTTTCCCAGGGGCAAGTGAAGTATAGGCTAAGCATCCTGTTTTAACATGTATACAGCCCTACAGGTTGAATGGATCTGAGATTTGCTCTTTAAAAGGGGGGAGGGAGAGATTACTCCGTAGATTCTAGCAATTTAATCAATTTAAAGGCCTATCCTTCTTAAAAGCTGTTGCTACAAATACTGATCTGTGCACTTCAGATTCATGTTCAAAGCCTTCACGTAAATAACATCCAGCTTTGACACCCACGACTTCTGAATAAAGAGTTAATATTTTTTCATGTTGTGGTAAAAAACATGTCAAAAGGCGCTATTGGACCATTAACAGCTGGCACAAAGCTTACCTTGTAACAATTGTTACTGATACTACATGGAAAGACACCGTTTTCCTGATCTTGTATTGACAAGATTAACAATAGGCCAGACCCCAAATCCCAGATTTGAATATTCCCTCATTTTGTGTCTTAACCCCTTCACAAATCAAGATGTGACCCAGTGTTTTGAGCCTAATCTGGAGCCTAAACTAGATAGATATAAGTAAACCATAATATATTCTCACTTTATGGAAATGGAATATGTAAGAACAAAATATATTTTAACTCCTGATTGAGTCTGTTGGTTGCCATATTTTTAGGACTCTAATTTCTCAATTTTGAAATTTTGTAGGAGAGGAGTTAATATTACAGAGAATGCAAAGACAATACTCATTGTGCATAAAGGATAAGAGACTGAGCACCAAGGGCCAGATTTTAGAAGGCATTTCTTTTCCTAAAGATGAGGGTAAGCACCTCATGAGATTTTCAAAAGCACCTAGGCTCCTAACTCCAACTACATGCCTGCCTGTATCTTTAACAACTTAAGTACACTTAAAAATCTGGTCCCAACTGACCAATCGTAAGTAATACAATGGCAACAATAAATAATAATGAACACAAGTGTTTCAAAAATAACCAATCAGCTGAAATTTTGCATATACGTTTTTGTCCAAAAGCTCCAAGAAACAAATTAACACATACATAAAAATTGCTCTCATGAACAGAAAAAGGCTGAATGTAGTCAAAAAATCTTTTCCTTATATGAGTTGTCTGCCCAGCTTGAATTCTGATTTATATGGCATGTTCCACCAACAGCTGCTCACAACATTACTCTCATGAGAAACTCCTAGTTTCATTTTGAAAACTGATTTTTTTTCCTGAGAAGTTGCAACTTTGGTCACAGACACATTTTTGCTCTTCCTACTGGATTGCAACTTTTGTCACATTCAAGAAAAAGACCCACAATGGACATATCACAAATTTGCTCCAAGAAGAAGTTCTTCCAGTTTAGAAGAGAAATTGCTTTTCACCTGTCAAAATAGTATCATTATTTTAAAGAAACAATTTGAGAAAAATGGTGCAAACTGCAAAATATGTTATATTTGCACGTGCTCTGGAATATAAGGCTTTTTTCTCATCATTGAGAAGACTTTCAGCTGATTCCATAGCCGAAAACATGTATATATATATTGTGTCTGATTTTCCTGTAACTTACACTAGGGAAACTCTGCTGACTTTGTTTGCTCGTATACATTAAGAACAATGAGAACTATTTTCTATCAGCAGTGAAGGGACTAAGGTATACACCTTTCCCGAAAACAAAACAGACTTTAGCTGTCAACAGTAGATAATTGCCAATAGAGGGGCCAATCCTACCTTATTTTATGTCAATGTTTCATAATGTTTGGCAACTATAGTCATGTTCTTTGCACACAAAAATACATAAAAAAAGAGCTATTATCTAGTGGTTTGTGAACAGAGTAGGGATTGTGAATATTTTCAGACATACTGTAAACATTTTGTGGTTTTCTAAATAAACCCAAAGATGGCCCAGGGGAATTTCTACTTTTGTCTCATCTCACTCTTTTATTATTGTAATTATGTTACCTTTCTTTGAGAACTTTCATTGGCTTCATCTCCTTCCTTGTCACACATGAAGTCTGTGAGTCCTGACTCCTATCCCTGTGTCTTAACTGCAAGACAATCAGTTTTCTGTTACCCAGACAGAGATCTATTCTTAAGCAGGACTGTGCAGAACCTGTGACATCACAGTAGTGCATTCTGGGGCTGCAGCATCACAGTGGAAAAGCTTTGGATGACCAAGAATAGAGGAAAAGGGTGAGTTTAGATTTATGAATGTGCTGACAATCCCTCAGCATATGATCTTACATTTGGCTCACTTTTTGAAAAGATATATATGGAGATACACATATATGGAGATATACCTATCTCATAGAACTGGAAGGGACTTTGAAAGGTCATTGAGTCCAGCCCCCTGCCTTCACTAGCAGACCAAGTACTGTCCCTGACAGGATTGGATTGTTATTTTTTTCCCTTCCAGATCCCTAAATGGCCCTCTTAAGGGCTGAACTCATAATACTAGGTTTAACAAGTGAATGCTCAAACCGCTGAGCTATCCCTCCCCCTGGTCACTGGTCAATTTTAGCCATCACTAGGCCCACTACAATTGCTACCACTAAACACACACACACACCTTACGAATCTCTGAGCATATACCTATTTTCCAATTAGAGGTTCCAGCCAGAGGGTAATTTTACTCTTTCAGACTTGATGAGCGTATTATGACAACAACACTACACTTATATGTCCTTTATTATGTGCTCGCCTATTCAATTTAAACTAATGTCACACCAATGGAGTGACTGTCCCCCCCATCCGCCACTCCCCGTGTGTTTTAATGGTGTCATACAAGGTGTTCCATAAGATTTGATTTAAAAAGAACTCCCTCCCCACCCCACCCCAGGATGGGTTCCTTAAAGGTATAAAGCTTCCACTTCTGTGCGGGAGTTCAAGGACAAACTTCAGGGATGCTAATTTTTAAAGGTCTGAAAAAAGTGCTGTTTGAGGAAACGGTGTAGTATTATGTGAGCAGGGATGGTTGAGAGTGCCACAGTCAGGCATAATAACACTTCTGCAGAAAGGGATTAAGCTGCAATGATATACAAGAACAGCTATATCTGCAGTAGAAATCAGTGACAGACATACCTTGACTGGTTGATAACATCTACTGTACATAAATTGCACACATTTATTGACTGTTTAAAGTTTGTAATTGCTTATACTACTGCATTAGTCAGGGATAGAACTAACCAGAAATATCCTGGTTTTTATACTTGACTAAAATGAGTTTGTGCTTGTGCATTATTTCCCATCACATTTTATATTTCCTTAGTCTGAAAAGGAAAAAAAAATAACTTCCTCTCTTTACTAGAAACTAAGCCAAAATGGTGATTTCCTTAATTCCATTCCAACCATTTTGCTGCATCAACTCTGAGAGACGAGAAATTGGAGCAGCAGTGCAGTTAAGGAAAACAATAGAATGGTGCAGTCCCTAATGCCTCTAATGAGAGCAGACACCAAAGAAGGAAAGAAAACAGCCTCTAACTGGAAAAAGAATTATTTTAATTTATTTTTTCCTGCAGATGAATGTTGGACCCTATGAACATGGGGGAAACAGTGCACAGGATTCAACCCCCAACACACACACACACACAGAGAAATATACCAACATACACACACAAATACACCAACACACACACATACCAATGCACACAGACACATGCACAATAACACAAACACTCATACAAAAACACCTGAACACACACATGCACTTTGAATGATGGATATGTTTTGAGAATGGTGTTTGGATGGCCCTTATTTCAAAATTTGAATCATGCTCACTCTAATTATTTCCCTGCCAGTGCAGAGGCCTTGGGCATTATTGCACCTCAGTCCCTTCTGTTCTCATCCCATGGCACTCAGTAGTCTAGTCTTCTTCAATTGTTGGCTTTAGCAGGTGGGTCCTGGGTGGTGTTGGTGGCCTATGATATACAGGAGGACTAGATCATTTGTTGGCACTGTCTGGCTTGAACTCTATGACTCTTAGAAGATACTCTATGGCAGTGCCCATTTAAATCTGAAAAAAAATGCATTAAACAACTTGAATTGCAGGGCTTTCACTGCATAAACCTCAAGTTGAAAATATACACACATCCTCTCTTTTTTGACTATACCCTACACATAACCTATCGATTCATGTCAAAATAAGCATGTTAGATTGTATATATTTATTTATTGAAAACAAGCTACTGAAAGGATGAAACAAATAGATTAGTTATGTTATCATGCAGAAATGAAATTTGTGGAGAATAATTTTTGGTCTAAAAAGATACAAAGTACAATAAATTAATTTCCTTTGTTAAAATGTGCCCTATGATCTTTGGCAGTGTTTTTTAAAAAATTGGCCAGATAAGATGTATGTACACATGCATGTGACGCTGGCTGATCAGGTTCCAGCTCATGCGAATGCCACTAGGCCTCTCTGAACATTAACAAATGCCTAGCTGGAAATCAGTAAGACTCACCTGTGTGTTAGTATTGTTAAAATACATATTAGACTTATAAGAATGTGTTTAGTTTTTAGACTTTATGAAATGTTTGTAGGATGCTCATGTATTAATCTTACTTATAATATCTGTATCCCATGTTATAAGGTAATTTCTAAGTGTTTGCTCTGTAACTATAGAAATGTTTTCTAAGACTTTGTCTACACTAGCACTTTTATCAGAAAAACTTTTGTTGGTAAAAAAAACACATAAGTTTCACTAACAAAAGTGTCGGTGTAGACAACGCTATGTTGGCAGGAGACGATCTCCTGGTGACATACCTACTGCTCCTCATTGGAGATGGTTTAATTATGTTGGCAGGGAGCTCTCTACCACTGGCATAGAGCAGCTACCCAGGAGACCTTACAAGCAACGCAGCTGCTGTGGTACAGCTATGGCACTGTAAGGTCTGTAGTGTAGATATAGCCTAAGACTGTAAAGCCCCAGTCAGGGGAGAGACATTACCATGTGTGAAATACTAGTTTACCACAGGAGGTATCATCTCCTCTACAACAAAAGAAGGCCTATAGACACCAGACAAGCCATTGTGAAACATCAGTGGACACAAGATGTTGTTGATTGCTTCCCCCACACCCATGAAAGGGATACCTGCACAAGCCCTCATCCCATCACAGCTGGAATGCTGGGGGAAAGCATAAAAAACTCTGTTAAGAAGGAATTATTATCACAATTTTGTCTGGAAATCAGAGATGGCAACATTTCTAAGCATAAGCAAGGGATCCCCAAGCTGCTTGGCTTATGTTAGCCCTAAAGGACATATAGCACTTGCATATGATAGCAATACTATTACCTTTTGGAACCAAAGAATGGATCTCATTTGTGTGTGTATGTTTGCCTGCTTTAACCTTGTAAATAACTTTCATTCCTTTTTCTTCATTAATAAATCTTTAGTTAGTGCTATAAGATTGGCTACAAGCATAGTCTTTGGTTTGAGATCTGAGGTACAATTGATCTGGGGCAAGTGACTGGTCCTTTGGGAGTGAGTGACTTAAATATTGTTGTGATTTTTAGTATCAGGGACCATCTATCATCTATCATAAAGACAGGTTAAGGCTACTATAGTGATTTAGGAGGTCAAACTTGTTACTTGTTTCGTGAAATCTTATTATAGAACATACAACCCATTTGAGGTTTGTGCCCTGTTCCTGGACAGTTTACCCTGAGGCTGGCAATATATCCAAAGCCAGAGCCTGATCCTGGTTCCATTAAAGTTTTCAGGGAGTTTGCCATTGATTTCTAAGGGGAAAAGGATCAGGTACCTGATTAGAAATGATGAGTTCCACACAGGACAAGTATCGAATGCTTTCTATCCAGAATCCTCTTACAGCTGTTAAAGACATTTATTTGTCTTCTTAAGTTAAGATACTATTGTATTTGTTGAAATAGCAAGGAAGCCTACATGTGATCATTTTTCTTGTAATTTAAAGAATTGCTCTTAAAAGCAAAAAACAAAAACAAAAAACAAAAAAAAGATGGTCCTTACTCTTTACAAGACCAACTGTGCAAACACTCACACGCAGGAGTAGTCCAACAGACTACTTGCCTGAGTAAGGGCTTGTAGATCAGACCAAATAGTTTGTGAGGGTTTTTTGTAATGAACAGCAACCTCCAATGAATAACTGAATATCATTTAAAAATAATTTTCTTACACCTGCCACATAGTATCAGTTAAGTTTGAATGAGAGAAGTTTGGTATTCCTGATTTTGTGCTTTTATTGCCAAACCAATAGCAACCTATCAAACCTGTACTTCAGGTCACACTTCTTGTCATTAAAGCAATCAGAGTGGTTTGTTTTTGTTTTTGACCTTGACATATACATTATCAAAGCACTCTACTCAGGCCTCTGAAGAAAAATTGGATATAGAACATAATTAGTGACATCAAGATGAAGGAGAAAAATAAAGAGTATCTAAATACAAAGAAATTTCCCCAAAACTCTTTCTGAAAATGTGGCACTTTTATTAATGACAAGACAGTTTAAAGTGAAAAGATATCTGACATTTGCATTGATGCTGCAGTAGTGCAGCTCTGCCCTACAGTAGGTGTAATTAGAGCACTCACTCGAGAAAGGAAGAAAGGCCTGTCATTCTGTGGCAAAACCCCAAGCAAAGCAGAATAACTAACAATAGGTTATCCTTAAATTACACTTCTGTTTTGAAAAAAATATATTTTAAAAAATCCGAAGTTTAAGATGGATTCTGTAATATCAGCAACTGAACTTTTCCCTGCTACTCTTTTAATGTTATTAAATCAAGTTATTACATATTTCTGAAACCCAGAGGACAGCTCAAGATTCATCTGCTTGAGTAAATGCATTGACAGGATTATTTTGGAAAGTATGATGTAAGCAGGCTCTTTCTAATACAATGTAACCCCTGAAGAAATCCTTGATTTAATTGATTAATGTGGCTTGTGAAGGTGTATTGCATTGTCTGGTTTCTTCAGGTACTCAGAATACTAAATGTAGTGGACATAATATCAAGGAGATACTGCATTATTTTCTTCTCCTCCTCCTTTCATCCCTGAAGGATGAAGTGCATTCAGTATTTTCGCCATGAATTTTAACACTAGAAACATTCCACAATAAAAATCCTTTCAAATTCCCAGTTTAGTTGATTGTATAGAGCTAGAAAATGCTCTCCCTCAAGAGCTAAACATCTCAAGTCTTGGACAGGCAGGAATCTTCATTTGTTGGACATGGCTTAGAATTTTCTTGAGATACAACAGATTCAGTCCAAGTGAGCCCTCAAGACAGGTTCTGTGAGTTTTCACTTGACTTTCAAGACACAAACTCATCTAATAAAGGTGCCTGGGTGTAGAGCCCTGCACAGATACAAAATTTGTATCCGCATCTGATCAAAGATCACGAACATGATACCTGATAGTCACATCCTCATCCAGTCTCTCAGGTAACCAGATCATTGACATTTTAGGCTGTATAGTTTAGAGGAACACTGTAAACTTTGCTCCAAACTGAACAGGCAACCAGTGTAAATTCTGGAGTATTATGTGCTCTCAGCATGAAATAATCACATTGTGCACCATCTTCAGTTTTCAGATGTTCTTAATACTGAGGAGACAAAAATATGAATAATAGTAGCAAGGTCCATGTCCAATATGAGGGAATATACTCATTTTGCCATGTGCAAATGGAAAAAAGTGACTGCTGCTAGCAATAGTAGCACTGGCTGTCACAAAGCTCATTGTCATTTCTATTTATACAACCGCTGAAAATGTTTGTAAATCCTAAACATTTCAAGATTATTAGCACCAATGATTAATCACCCAAAAATTCAGACAAGGTCACTATGCCTCATTTGCAGGAAAGAGTCCTGTGGCACCTTATAGACTTACAGACCTATTGGAGCATGAGCTTTCATGGGTGAATATCCACTACATCTGATGCACTTTTCCTCATTTGTTATTGCATATTCCTCATTTGTTATTCTAAAAAAGTCATGTGCATCCAGTCAGGAATCAGAATCAATACTATATGATGCAGGTGACCAGTCACAACACAGCTGACAAATATTTAAAACAAATTGCTTGCAAATAACCAATATGCAGGCAATTATTAATTGAACTATTAATATTGGCAAATAAGTACCATAATGCTACTAGTTTATTTTTTTTTAAATTGTTTGCGAATGATTTGCTTCCAAAAATGGGTTAAAAATGCCTTGTTTTTCAAATACTGTTAACATTTAACCCAACTGGATTACTTGCATGAGGAAAGTTTTTACATAAATATTTGCACCACTGGGCCCTAAATTTGTAATAATTATAATTTGTAACAAGCAAGCTGCCTTCAAAGACATTTCTGTATGCCTTTTTGCTTTCTATGTTGTCTACATAAAATTGTTAACTTTTTTCCTCAAAACTGAGGCAGTATATTTTTTTAAATGCTGATTATCTGTTTTCCTACCATTAAACATACTGAATACTTGTTATGGTTTCTGATATTTAATTTCTTTCGTTGAAATACAGGAGGGATTAATAATCAATATAAAGCAATTAGTTGTTTAGGGCCAGATTTTTAAAGGTTTGTAGGCATCCAGTGGGATATTCAAAAGCATGTAGGCACCTAACTCCCATCAGCACCTAGGCACTTTTAATCCCACTAGGTACGTATCTGAATACTTAGGTGCCTAAATTGCTTGGAAATTCTGTCCCCTAGTTCTTTTTGTAAAGGTACAGTAATCTATTTTTAAAATGTCCTTTTATCATTTGTAAAAATAAGTAAGTTTTTAAAACTCTTAACATTCTGTTTATAAATGGAATTGATGGGGCCAGCAGATATATTACAGGAGCACTTTTTAAATGTGATGTCAGCTGTGAACATATAGGTGAAGGGAAAATATATGTTCTCTGTGAGTTTATATAGAGAGGCTACTTACTTTCACAGGGATCAGACATCACCTCTGGGATATTTACAGCTGTGCATTTTACTCACTGCTATAGTGGCAGAGTGATGGGATACAGAAAGATCTATGGGATGCATTCACTTGTGGACAAGAGTACAGTCAGCTCTAGCAGGGATTCTTTTTACTGTAAATTATTTAAATCCTTGTTTGTGAAACCCTCCCACCCCAAGAGGGTCTCGCTGCTTTTAATGTACTTACAACCATATTGAAACATGATATAGCATGATATAGTTCCAAAGAGGATGGAGTTAGGCAATTCTCAGTGGTGGCAGATGACAGAACAAGAAGCAATGGTCTCAAGTTGCAGTGGGGGAGGTCTAGGTTGGATATTAGGAACAACTATTTCACTAGGAGGGTGGTGAAACACTGGAATGGATTCCCTAGGGAAGTGATGGAATCTCCATCCTTAGAATTTTTTAAGGCCCGGCTTGACAAAGCCTTGGCTGGGATGATTTAGTTGGTGTTGGTCCTGCTTTGAGCAGGGGGTTGGACTAGATGACCTCCTGGGGTCTCTTCCAGCACTAATGTTCTATGATTCTATGATTCTATATCATATTTAGCAATTTTGCTTTACGGTATAGTACTATGGGTGAATACCTCAGCTCTCATGCAAATGCAGAATAACTGGACAGTACACGGGGCACCACTGTAGAAACTGGGAAACAGAATCCTCTTTCCCCTACTAGAAGCAGAGTACAGGGCACCTGAGGATCTTCACAGTAGTCACTTCTTTCTCTTGCCTCACAAAAAGAACAGCGGACCTGCACATTGCTGCTTCCCTGGCCCACCCATATACCCTTCGTACACATTCCTATACTGACCACTGGTGCTAATTGATCAAGAAGACCTCAGGAGTTTGGATAAACTTTGGAAAAAGCTTTTTAAATTTTCTTTAACAAACAATTTTAAAAAACCCTACTGGAAACTTAGCAGACAAATCCACTCTTTGCTGTGAGGGTCATGTTGCTGACTTTGTATAGGATCTCAGAAAATCAGTAAGACCATTTCTGAAGACATTGCCACTTGTCAGAGCTCATAATTTCATACTCAGGTTCTGAAGCAGCAGCATTCACAAACACTTAAAAAAATGATGATGGTCAAAAACATTCCTTCTGTCTCTGTGGGCAAAGAAGAATGAAAACCTGATGGATCCTTGCCTGGAGGGCTGGAAAAGAATGAGTACCTTAAGGAATGCCACCTCTAGAGAATCATTCCTCCCTCTTCCCATACTTCATAGTATCTTGAGACCTGTTTTATGGGAATGAGTGTGTTGAGTGGTGGACGGGCAGGCTGGAGGGGTAAGTGCCTCTCCACATGTTTTCTCCTTTTCAAACCACTGTAGTGATTAGGTGGCTAAACTCTCCTCCCTTCACAGATGGAGAGCCCTTCATGTTCTAAGGGAGTGAGGAGAGTAGCCAGCTTGAGAGGCTCTGGTAGGCCAGCTCCATTGAAATCATGCTTCCAAGAAACCAGAGGGGATCAGGGTATAACACAGGGAGCCCCTCATTGCCCACGGGTGGACAGCACACCATACCATAAGTCTCATCAGACCTGACACCTCATTGCCCCAACTCACTGTTGTCATAATCTGTATTAAAAGGTGTTCTGCAAGGTGCCATAGGCAAATTGGTAACATGCTGGTCATTAATATTATTGTGTGTTGTATGTATGCGCAACATATAAAGAATTATAGATGTGGGCAACAAATAAGATCCTCAAATGTATTTGGTAGGCAGTGCTTAAGCCCACTCTTTCCAAAACAAAGGAATGTTGTTTCCCAGGTTTGACTGTGTCTCCAGTGTAAATTAAGCAAGATGTGAACTAAGATAATAAAAAGCAAATTCAAATGCAAGGTAAATAAAGTCATCAGGAGAGCAAATGGGGGATGATGACCTCTTAATCTCGATGGTGGGTGGAGACTCCACCACCAGGAAGCCTTTCTGCCTCTTGGAACAGGATCAACAAACTTTCGGAAGATATAAGCAAAGGCAAAAAAGTCATTTTGTCATCCTTCACCAGAGAAGACAAAGAAACCAACTGGTTTGGGCTCTGTGTTGGTTCCTGACTAAACACTGGCCAGCCAAGCTGGAAGAATGACTTTGGTGAGAAAACAACTTTGAACAAAAGACTCTAGTTTGTTAAATTAGATTATAAGCATATTTTTATTTTTGGTTGTTTGTAACCATTTCTAAGCCTATTCCTTCAACTTGGTTTCACTTAAATCTAGGTTCTGTTGTTAATAAATTTTTTAAACTTTACTTTAAACCAGCTCAGTGCTGTATATTAAACTAAGGTGTAAAATCCTCTACTAATCAAACAGGCTGGTGAGTGTGCTGTCTCTGGAGGCAGCAAAGCTCACAACTTCTGTGAGTGCTACTGTGAGAGGGACTGGGCACTTTAAGGAAGATGGTTCTGGGAAGGCTCAGGACTGGAAGGGCTGTTGGTGTCACCCTGCAAGGAGTTACCAGGCTGGTGGAAGTCAGGGTGTGGCCATTGTGCTGTGAACAGGCTGCTGGTGTCAGGGCTCTGAGCCAAAGCAGCACAGAGTTATAGGTCAGGTGTGACACAACCCCTTACTGGTCTGGGTGAACCCCCAAAGTGTCACAGCTGCCAAAAAACTATAGAGGAGCAGGGAGAACTGGGAGGAGTGGAGCAGGGGAGCTCTGTGCAGGGGGTCCTTTCCTCTGGTGGACTCTCTGAGAACTTTGTGTTTTCCTTTTTGTTCTAGATGGTGATGGTGGAAGGAGAAAATCCAGAGCAAATTCTGCAAACAAATGTCCCTGAGTTTCCGGGTTTCACTACAGGTTATCTGCACATTGGTTTTTCTATATTTAAAAAATAACGAAGAGAAGAATTTAGAGGTGATGTAACTCATTACTATCAGGGACCTGGACTGTAACCTTGAAATCTGCCCTGAGTAAGAGGCAATGTGTAGTTGAGTCGTCTCAAGAGCAAAGCAGGAACTCAGAGAGTCCTGCTTCTCCCTCCACTGTGCTGGAGGAACAGAGTCAGGCTCTGTCCACTACACAATGCCCCCCCATGCAAGTGAGGAAGTAGTGGTCCAATGATAGTTACTCTCCTTCCTGTGCTGCTACAAATACAATAGGTAAGTGGGTTCATTATGCCCTCTTGCTCTCCTATGTGAACACAACAAGGTTACAAACTGGCAGAGAATGACCAGTCAGTTAATCAAGCCATTGGCTGCCAAAGTACAATCAATGTGTCAGGAGAAGGGATGCAATAATATTATGAGATAGTTACTGTATCTACTTACTTGCAGGTAAGGCAAAATCACAGAAAAACATGATGTTTCCGCCCTCCGGGCCTTTTCAAGGTATTGTAAATCCCTTTGAACCAGGACACTCAGTGCTATTTAGGTGTGAATTCTGAAGCTTTCATAACACATAAGAAGGTCCTCTCAGAAACAGCAAGGACAGATTTATACCTGCTGCTTTCTTCCTCTACCCGCTCTCATTAGCTCTTTTGCCAGTGATTAAGATAAAAAACTGGGTCTAAAGTCATCCCTTCCACTGAAGTACAGGTGTTAAAAAACAGATGCACATACTGTACACATATTCATATACCATAGTGTGTAAGATATTTTAATCATATTTTCCACATTAATCCAGAACGCCTGCTGCAATATCCACATTTCCATTCCCTTCGACATCGCATCCTCAGTGTGGTGGTCTGTGTCCCATATTATTTATTCAGTGTGTTCAAGTAATTTAGGAGCAAATTGTGCATCCCTCATCTACTCAGAGAATTCCCCTTCCTGTGTGGAAGGAAGGAGTCAGCCACCCCCATAGCAGCATTCTCCTTCCCCTTCTTGTGTGGAGGACACTTTTAGGGTTGGGATGTGAGAGAAAGGTGAGTGGTAGGACTGGACAAGCTGGGGAGCATCAGTAATGGTCCTGTGTTGGCTGGAAGTGGGGTTGGTGGGTGACTGTGATGCTTTCTGGGGATATCCAGGGCTGTGAGGCACCTCGCTACCACCTGCCCTTAGCATGAGGAAGTTTGTCTGTGCCTGCCAGGGGTCAGTTCCCCAACACCACCAGCCTCTGGCACACAATCACTGCCTTCCAGGCCTCCGCAGGCCCCGCTCCCTCTTTTCAGATTAATGATAGACACTTTCCGACCCCTGAGTCCTGTGGTGCCCTGCACCTCATCCACTGGATACTTACAGAGTTACCAGATCCTCTGCTCCCAAAGGAGCAGTGCAACACAGTCAGACATTTTTGTGCCCTATTAATCCCCCATGTGGGGGCAGAGTAGGCTTGGATGGCATGGGGAAACAGCCACCCAGCGCAAGCCAGCAGAGCAGAGCAGAGCAGGTTGGAGCCAGGTCGCTCCACTTCCTGCCGCTCAGTGACTTCAGGGCATGCCCAACCCCTGCTGCAGTCCCCCGGGATGTAGCTTAGGGGAAGGGGTGGAGTGGGGGTGGAGCTGGGGCAGAGTAGGGGTGGGGGCTTTGGGAAAAGGGTGGAGTAGGGGAAGGGCTGCGGCAGAGCAGAGGTGGGAAGAGGCATGGCAGAGCAGGGGCTTTGGGGAAGAGGCGAAGCTGGGGCTAGGGCAGTTTTCCTGGCCAGCTTAGCCAGATGGGGGATCGGGCTGGCCACTGGAGCAGCATGCAGCTGCGCAGGGCACCAGAAAATTTGGTAATGGGTAAGGACGGCACTGACCACAGTGTACTAGTGACACCATAGAACACAGCTCTGCTTAACACACAGCACTTGTTTATTTATAGAGAAAGCAACTATAAATTTGACAAAGAACAGAGATTCAAATGACAGCCAGCATAAATATTGGAAACAAAGAGTTACATATAATCACAACACACATAAACTTAACTAATAAGACACTGTCATGTCATACAGTGCAAAAACTCACCCAAAATCCTTCCAGCATATTATAGCCAGGCTAGGCTGTGATCTTCCATTCATGAAGCAAGCTCGCTGTCCTAGGTGAAAGATGCAAATTGAGTCTCTGTACCTATAGTTATAGTCCAAAACTTCATTGTTTTCACTTGCAAACAGGATAACCCCTGCCACTTGTGTTTCTTCTACCTATAATCTCCCCTGGAAACCTTGCAATTACTTGAATAGCTCTTTGCTCAGACTGTAAATCTGAAGTATGTAATACTCACTTTACATGTAGACAAACAGAAAGATGAACATCTCTTGCCTGAAATAAACCTGCTTCTCACCTTTTAGTGATTAGCCCCAAGTCAGAACTTAAAAGCACAATTTTCAGTATATAGACATAACTCCTTACATATTATCTGTGCATACATTTCACAATGATTAAGACAAGTGTGACAGAGGTTTTTAGTACAGACATTCTTTGGCAACCTTGCATATAGATACGAGATCCAGAGGAACCCTGTAGCCCTTATGCATCACTGTGCCCTCCACCAATCGTTCTTGGTCACATTCCCTGAACCAGCCCTGTTGAGATTACCGAGGGGATGTACTGCAGCCTGAGGTTGTGCTACATTTCTCCTGGAGCCCACTCTTTGAGTGAAGTACATGGCAGCATGGACGGGATGATCTAGGCCATGGTTATCATGAAATAAATTTGTTTTGGCAAATTGTAACTGTTCTCTAAAGTACATGGAAGCATATTTTACTTCATGGTCCCTCAACACTGCAACTTTACAGGACAAAGTGTGAACTTGTAGGAACTTTGTATTATTTTTTGCAAGGAAAAATAGAACTGAACAATTTGAGAAGTAACAAATCTTTTATGCAGGGAGTAATATGCTCAGACATGGAACACCAGGAGAAGACTTGGATTATAGGTTTATCTGTCCCTTTTTATGGGTGACCTTGAAAATGCTTAGGGAAAGCTAGAGAGAAAAGCAATTACATTTTTGAAATTACACATCACTGTTCTCATTCATCTTGATAAGCACTTTTAAGGAATCCAAAAGAAGGTTAGAATATTGCTTTTATAAGGGTTACAGAGACCTTACTTCTGCAGAGTCAGTTTTAAAATAAATTGAGATGTACAAAGATGCATTTTTATTTCCTTTGTGTGCTAAATTGGTCACTGAAAAAAACTGTAGTTCTATGCTGGGACCACTGGAAAAGTGTATGAGATTTTTTCCCTTGTTCTGTGGAAAAATATAGTAACTCAGTTTATTTTGCAGTCATCCTAAATGAATAACAAAATCTAGTCATCTGCATTTGTCCTTTTCCATATGTTTGGTACTGATGGATTTATGAAAACAGTCCCATGATTAAATATAAGGAATAGAGTTAGTTTTGCAGACGGGCTAGTGCCTAATGCAATGTACATATCAAGCAGTAAAAACTGTGCATTTCAACAGGAGGGTGGGCTCATAGCCCACTGCAGGGTCACTAGTGTAAGTACTTTTCTGCTTGAATTATGGGTAGAACTGTGCTAGCTTTGAAATGCCAGAACCCACACTGAGCCCAGTGAAAATTCTACAGGCTCATAGCATCAGCCTTAGCTTTAATAGGAAGAGCGAGAGGGTCTATATTTGGAAGATCTTGGCAGTTAGATAGAAAAAGAAACTTCAGAAATCATTCGGCTTCCTTATTGAGGACCCCCTTAGGAGTATTATTGGAAAGAATTCTGTAGACCTGCCACAGTTAATAGTCACTCAGCAATTCAGTGTAACCACTATTCAGAATCAATGCGCTACTATTCAGTAGTACTACATCTGATTCTTGAAAGGATGGAAAACATGATATGTGACAGCTGCTTATGAGTGATAGTGATAGTGAACAAAAAGCCTAATAGGTATTGGAATCTTCCGGCCCAGTGTACAAAAAGGACTAGAAAGTGAATGATGATTTTTCCTAGTACAGCTGCATTTTTCAGCAGGCACCTTCTCATGTGCCAGATTGGCATCTCCAGCAGTTCAACAAAGATTATTCACATGCCACCTCTGCTTCTGAAGTTGAATAAGCTAATATAATCTGCACTATATCCCATATTAGATTGCTGACTTTACACCAAGAGATTTTGACTCCATGGACAAGGGAATATAAGATAAGGCTGAAATCAAAAATAAATCAGAAAAAGTCAATCAGATGCTTTCTAGCATTTGGGAAAATATTAAGAGCTTTTAAATTCAGAGTTTCTGAGGACAGTGTCTTAGATGGATGAAGCTAATTTTGTTTCACTAAGCTTCATAAAAATAGGGATTTTTCCAAAGCAATAAGCATTGGCCTAACTCTGTTGCAATGGAATTTTACCACAGACTTCAAGGGGAGCAGAGTTAGGTCAATTCTGATCACTTTGAAAATTCCCACTCAAATGTTTTAAAATAATTTCTGCAATATTGGAAAAGGTCTAAAAATTCCACATTCTGAACTTTTGACGCACAGGGACAAATTTTGAAAGTGTCTCTGATTTTATGCACCCACCTTTGTGCCTCCCTATACCACAACTTGGCATCTCTAACATTCTGCTCATGATAATGGTTTTGAACAGAGAAGCTGACACATCAGAATCTATATTTTTACTCTGCACGGTGAATTTCACTCTTCACATATGTGGGCGTAATTCTGATTAGTACTAATAGAAATTATTCACTTGCACTGAAAGCAAAGAACATTTGTAATCATGGCTCAAACTTTTTAAAGTTTGCCTGATGAGAAATGTCACAAACTAGTCATTGTGACAAGCTCTAGTGGGGAAAAAAATTCTTAAGTGTAAAACAATAGCACATTTCTATCATATAGAGTGGCAAAGTACCTGACTAAAGGGGAAAAAAAATCAAAAATAAATGTAATCAAAAGACAACCTTATAATTAAAGACGTTGTAAAAGCAGAGGTGACTTTATTTATTGAGTAAAAGTGATAAGCTTGGTCAAATGACTAGGTCTGTCCTCTGCCTATAGAGAAAACAGAAGCCACATTGAACTTTCATAGCTGCCAGTTCAATTTCTCATGCTTTAGACTTTTTTTAAGGTTCTAAGAGAGTAATCAGAGCCCTTTTGTAGCTCTACATTTTAAAGAACCTATTAATAGTTATATGTAAGACACTAGTTAATTGTGATAATTTTTAAATCATCCTACTAAATGTATATCTGTTTAAATTAAAAGAGAGCATATGTCTGTTCCTTTTCCATATATAATACTAAGGAGCGCAATTTTAAATTAAGCAGGACTTTTGTTTAAGACAACCAATTTTTTATACACTACAAAAAAAATTTGCTAAATTGTATGTGGCAAAATAAGGTGCTCTAGAGGTTAAGATTTTTCTCCTGTGTTAGAGATGTGCTGAACAAACACTATTCAGCTTGTAAGACAATGCACGAAACCTAGCCCATCTAACAGATTGAATTTTGCCAAGAAAATAAACTATTTCCCACTTATTTACTCATACATGTGTCTAAGAATTACAGTTATAACCCACTTATCATGCTTGCATTATCTTGTCTGTAGATATGTGCTGCATTTTGGACACAAGATAAGGTTGGAAGAAATAAGCAGGCTCAAAAACACTCATCAGAGAATTTTTTTTTGTGATGTGTCTTTAAAGTCATCTTCAGTTATTTCTCATGGGTTCCTTTAACTTCCCATGTAGAGCTACCATTTCTGTACATAGCACTTCTGGACTTCAGTTTTCCCTTGAGTTTGGTTTCTATGACTGCCCAACAGTTTACCCAATAAAGGATCCCCAACTCATGTTGAAGAGCCCATTTAAATCTCCTACACCATCACTAGCATCTATCCTTTCTTATCTTCCAGTCCATGTTTCTTATCCTCACTCACTCTCATACTTCCCAGAGTCTGCTAGACAGAAGTCACTATAAACGGTTCTGCTGATGGCCCAGTTTGGAACTACACCTCCCATTTTAACTGCCCGAGAACAAAACATTAGTTTAATATATGTTTAAAACCTGATTCCAGGGCATGAATCTAACCATACTCTGCACAAATTCATAGCAATACTAAAAATATGTCTTCATTCTTCCAATGGCCATGTACATGGTATATACAGGTCATTGCAATATATCTGTAATCAAACAGTTATCTAGAGGGCCAGTATAAATTCACATTTCCTAAACACTATGTCATATATCTACAGTCACTGCAGTGGTTCACAATAAATGTTGAAATTTGAGTAAATAATGTTCAAAACCTAAATGACCTGTGGATTTGTATGCTTCTGACAAAGCTGCAATGTGTTCCTTTTTAATGGCACTGCCTAATTTTTCATCCAATAAAAATAGCTGCTTGTCCTCCTTTCTTCATTCATGCACATAGCACTACACAGTACCTAACCAAGCAGTATTCCTCAGTGTCAAGTTTCTTTCTTAAGAAGGTTAGACATAAATAGGATTAAATATAGTAACTAGCGTAATGACCTTGGGTTATCTCCTACATGGTTTAATCTACATAGAATGACCCAAATGATGCTAAGCCAATAGGCAACTGCTGAAGATCTAGGTTTTTATCCCAAAAGATCCCAATCAGTTTACAAACAGGCCCTTTCCTGTGCCTACTTAACTCAGTGGGAGTTTTCTGAACATCAGTCTATCTATGTAATCATTTTGCCCATTACTTAAGTGTCTGGATTGCAGTGCAACGGCTGTTTAGCAGTAAAAGCACCATTATACAGCAATTTAGGACAGAAAGTAAATTAGGATACCTTATCCAACTGAAATTGCAGTATATTCTGTCTACCTAACTGTCACAGTTTCAGAGCAACTGCACCTGTATTCCCTCTCCGTGGTCCATCAAGTGTACCCATGTTAGGCTCTTGGCTCCTCAGCCATCACAGTTTTCAAGTAGGGTATGTCTACATGACAAAGAAAACCCACCAGCTGGCCCATGCCAGCTGACTTGGGCTCACAGGGCTCAAATTGTGGGGCTGTTTCATTGCTGTGTAGACTTGGGCTGGAGCCTGGGCTCTAGAAACCTGCAAGGTGGGAGGTTTCCAGAGCTCAAGCTCATGCCTAAGCCCAGAAGTCTACATAACAATGAAACAGTTCGCAGCATGAACCCCATGAGCCTAAATCAGCTGGCACGGGCCAGTCAGGGGGTTTTCTTTGCTGTGTAGACATACTAGTAGAGACCAGCATCTCTCTATCTTCTGACTGGAGTTTTTCCAGGCTGCACAGTTTCCTGCCCATACTGTAGAATCCCTAGCAAACTAGGCCACCTAAACAAGCTAGTGTCTGCACTTTACTTTCTGTCTAAAGGCTGTGAACGGCTGTACTTGCCAGCAGTTACAAATTACTACACAGCTCTTTCTAAGAAAGAAGATATAGTCTTAAGGTGAAAGCATTACAGAGAAAACATATTAAAAATGGTGAAAGACTTAACAGAGGTCACTCCAACTCTAACTTCTGGCAGGTATTAGTCCTTCAAAACCCACAACTGTTTTTTCCTTGTGGTTACAAGTCCATAACTGTCTCAGATTCAGAACCAGAACAACCATGAATAGACAGTCTTTCCTTTATACAGCATGGGCCTTTGATCTTGGCCTCATGTAACAGATGATCAGCAGACAATGACCTTCTCCTCAGGTGCTAGCTTCAAAGACCTTGATTTTTGCATAACCAGAGGAGAGTAAATCCACTTCATATGCATTCTCCCAAAAATCCATGCTTGTCTGGGACACTTTTCTATATAGCCTTTGATCATCCAGGCCTTACATCACATGTCCCTGTTAGAGAGGTTACATACAATCCTTGCCCCACAATAATACATAATTTTTGCATTTAGTACAATGGATCCCAATGATAGCTAAACTTAATTACATAAGGTTTTTTTAGCCTATGACAGGAAATTGCCATATCTGTCACACTGACTGTGACACTGGAAGACCAGGTGCCAGCTCATGCGAAGGCCCCTAGGCCTCACTGAACACTGACAAATGCATAGCTAGAAACCAGTCTGGTTCATCTATGCGTTAGCATTGTTAAAATAGAAGTTAAGTTGATAAGAATGTGTTTAGTGTTTAGATTGATGAACTGCTGGTAGGATGCTACATGCATCGATCTCACTTATAACATCTGTAGCCAATGATATGAAGTTATATTTAGTGTTTGCATTTTAAAACTCTGTAATTGTGTAATTCACCAAACAGGAAAGAAGCATTAATTAATGTAAAATGCTAGTTCTACACACAAGAAGGCCCACTGAAATCAAATGAGCAATTGTGAAGCATCAAAAGACTTTCTTGACTGCTCCTCTCTACTCCTGCATGGCAACTCATCACATAAGCTTGAACTCTGGGGAAATGGAACAAAAATGTCTGACAAGAAGGAACTGTACCACTATGCTGCTTAGAATTTGGAGAGGTCAGAATTTCTAAGTATAAGCAACGGATCCACAAGCTGCTTAGTTTGCTAGCCCTAGAGGACATATGCATATATAGCAGCTACTATCAGATTTTGGAACGTAAGACTATAACTCATTTGTGTGTGTATGTTTACCTTTTTTAACCTTGTAAATGACTCTATTTCTTTTCTAATAAATTGTTAGTTAGTTTATTACAGGATTAGTTACAAGCGTTGTCTTTGGTGAAAGATCTGGGGTGCAATTGACCTTGGGTGCGTGACTGGTCCTTTGGGACTGGGTATAACCTAAATATTGTTAAAAGCACCAAAGAGTCCTGTGGCACCTTATAGACTAACAGATGTATTGAAGCATAAGCTTTCGTGGGTGAATACCCACTTCGTCAGACACATGTAATGGAAATTTCCAGAGGCAGGTATAAATATGCAGGCCAGAATCAGTTTGGAGATAACGAGGTAAGTTCAGTCAGGGAGGATGAGGCCCTCTTCTAGCAGTTGAGGTATGACCACCAAAGGAGGAAAAACTGCTTTTGTGTCTGACAAAGTGGGTATTCACCCACAAAAGCTTATGCTCCAATACATCTCTTAGTCTATAAGGTGCCACAGGACTCTTTGTTGCTTTTTACAGATCCACACTAGCATGGCTACCCCTCTGATACTAAATATTGTTGTGATTTTTGGTGTAAGGGAGCATCTACCATACAGGCAAGTTTGCCTAAGTGGCAAGATAGACGGGAGTACCCAAGGGGAATGTCTGTAACTCCATGGTGAGGCTCTTGTAGTGCTTGAGGAGTCTCCACATGATACTTGGCTGGTGAAATCTAAGCATAGAATACACAAGCAATTTGGGGTTTGTGCCCTGTTCCTTAACAGTCTGACCTGAGGTTGGCACTCAAGGTCATGAGCTTCTCTAGACAACTTGACACTGACACCCTCTGGTAATGACCCAAAATGCAATTTGACCAGAACCTCCCATTTATTGAAAATCATAACTGTTAGAGGTTATAGTACCATCATTAGTCCCTTCTAGGACTGAAGAGTCCAGGTCAGAACTCAGGGAGACCCTATGTGGTGATAATAGGTAGAAAAAGCTGTGCTTGGTCAGCTGAGAGAGAGAGATCCAAGGAGAGCTACAAAGTCCTCTCTGTGTTTAACAACTGAAATAAAAAATCCCCTGTACATTCATTACAATCACATTTTGTCTCTTCTCTATCAGGGGTCAGCCACACTTCAACTTTCTCATCCCATCTGAAAGATATCACTTCCAATGTACTGACCCTAACACCACCTTGAGGCCTAGGATCATTACTGAGCCTGAGCTAGAGGGAGGAAAGTTCCCTACTCAATAACCAACACAACTGCCTGTGGCACCTGGGTTTTCCCTGGGGAGAGGTCATCAAATCAAGCCTTACTCTGCTTAAATTATATGCTCTGCTAGGGTAACACATTTTGAGGGTCATAGAAAGCCCACAAGAAAAACAAATCACACTATGAAGATTTATGTGATTATCTTACTGTCATTAATGCAAAAGTCATGCAATTCCTGTTGAGGAGTGACTCTATTCCATACATCAGCAGCAGAGTTTTGAAGGTCAACTCTGCCCCCAGAGCCCTCACTGAGCCAGGAAGAGTCAGGGAGTAGGAGCTGACCCCCTCCCCACTCTATCAGACTTGTGGCTGGCTAGAGAACTGGCAAGAAATCGCACCCCTATGCCTTGCTGCCAGCCTGCCTCCCAGTGGAGGAAGAGAATGTGACTTGGAGGGAGACTGCATGGCCTGGAGCACGTGCTGCAGCTGCAGGGATATAGCATGCCCAGACAGAGCCTAAATTCAGGGCTGGGAGTTAGGCTTAGGGATCCGTGTGCGTATAAGCCTATAAGCCTATACTACATGCAAGAATTGGCCATTGCCCAAAAGGAAAGAGATACTTTAATCTGGGATTAAGGGACCAAGGCTAGCAGGACAGGAGAGATTCTTAATTACTGATGGTGTAAGAGTTTGTTTAAGCATTTGCAATTTATGTTATAAGCTCATTAGTTGTCCTCTTCAATGACCCCAAGGTTATGACCATGCTCATAAAAATATTGAGTTACACCTGTGTTTTGGAGGGGTTTGGGATGATTTCCTGCCTCCCTACATATTGTAGAAGCTTGGAACAAGCTATAAAAGAGGACCAATCAGAACTAGCCTTCATCACTGCTGAGCATGTGTGAGAGTAAAAGGTAACTTCCTTCAAATGTGAAACATAACTATTATCTACAACTCATAGGTTAAAGGGTCTATTATTTTCAGTAGGCATGCATTTTTATTAACAGGAACACTTTTATCCTAAAGTAGTGGGTGCATGAGAAGTTGATTCAGATCTGCTCTAGCTGCTACTTCCAAACATATTGAGAAGATCATGCTGTCATATGTCTCTGTTTATAATGCCTCTTTTCCGTCTGGTTTGATTGTTTCATATCAGAAATATAATCCAAGGGCCTTATATCTATATTTTAAATAGTACTGGCAGCATTGCTGATGAGATCACTGTCAGTTCTGTTTCAGGGGCATACTGAAGGTTATGAAAACCAGCACATACTCTGGCTCAAAATCTAGTGGTAAAATTCACACAGCATGCTGACACTCAGTTAGCATACATATAGGGAATCCTATGTCCCAGAGTCCTGTACATAGCCGTTACTTTTCTACCTGCTACCTGCTTTTCTGAAAACATTATATTTAGCCATAAGGATTACAAAGATACAGCCCCCTTAGGCTGAAGGCACAGTATTTGAAATACTAGACATTTAGCTGCATCTGACTGACAAGAACTAACAATAAAGGGATATTTGACCTAAGGCCAAACACAACAGCAGTGAAAATGGACACTTTCATATCAATGGTGATTTACGAGGTTAAAAAAAAATGAACAACTTTTTTTTGCCTAATCTCTCATCTGACTTTGTTGCACTGAGAGGGGTGAAAGGGCAAAGGACACCACTGGCTTGGACCTTCTGTGCACTAAGGGGTACATACCCCCTTTCATTTGTATTTGTCAATTTACGCACTAAGAGCTTAAAATCTGATATCTGTTTAGTATCTTTTTAATAACCATTATATTACTATATACCATCTAAATTTATGCCAATACTTTTCCAGTTTAACAATAGATGCCTTTTACAATCTTTAGGCTAAATCAGCTTCCCAGGAGAAATCTCAGTAAAACAGTTATCCTAATATTTTATCTCCCAATCCACTAGTATATCCTGTCATAACATTTTCCATTTCTAAAGCTCCTTTCAGCCCCAAGATTTTGAAGATTATGGGCTTGATTCACCACTGTGTCACTCTGTTTTACCCTGGTGTAACTCGTGACATCTTATACAGCTGATGATTAAATAAAATCATTGCTTAAAGGAAAATTAATGCCTACACTTTTATTTTTAATTGTATATATGTGTAAGTGAGAGAGAAAATGAATCCTGGGCTCCTGGAAGGTGCAATACTAATTGCTGTGCAAACTAAAGTTTATCCACAGGATATGGGTAGCAGCAGTGCAAGCATGGACAATGGCAGTGCAAGACTTTACTGCACAGCCTTGCAAATATGTCTCAGCCCTGACCTGGAGAGTCAACTTTTAGAAATGAGAGAGAAATACAATTCCTTTGCCCATTCAGTCTCTATACCCAGTTTCTTTTGTCTCTCTTTTGAAACTGCCAACACCATTTCCATTCAATGTCTATTGCAGAGTACTGTAAGTAGCTTTATGATGTGGTCGGCCTCCCCTCGGAAAAGGACCTCTGAACAGTGATCAGATGATGACATGTATCAGTCACTACTGACTCAGACTAGATTTAAACTGCCAGCACAGAGATCAAAAGTTCTATAAATTTCTCATTTTCTTGAAGTGAATTTTAATATTTTTTAAATGTTTGCATTTTTAAACAATGACCAAGAAGATAATCTATGGTTACAACAATGCAGGCAACCCTCATTTTTATTGTAATATGCATAATAATATTAAACTATATCTGGACAGAAAATATGAGAGGGACAAGTAGATTATATTATTTATATGTTGGTTACTTTGAGTATTATCTATAACAACATATAGAGGCCAATATTTTTCAATACAGAAAATAAAATCACTTGCAGGCAATAGGAGTTGGTGGGCACTGAGTGCTTTTGAAAATCAGGCCACTCATTTAGAAGCCTACGTCAGGATTTAGAATCTGATCTTGGCAAAAACTGGTGCAGACCATTTGACCTCTTTGTCAGTGTGTGGTTAGAATAGACCAAAAAGAAGCTAAAATGATCTTTAGCAGTTTTTGTTGGTTGGAATATGGAGGGTTGTTGAAGTCACTGGTGTGGGGAAACTGGGATGGCAGTTTTACAGCTGCAATCTAAATAATAGCAGGGCCTCTGTGGATATTAAGGATATTGGTTTGTTCTTATTTTTGCTGCTTGTCACAAAAACTATTAACTAGCTAATAAAAAGTGTTTTTATCAAGAATACTCAACTTATTAGCATCAGGAAGCCCTTATTTTCCTGGCAGAGTCTATCAGTTGAGGCTTGTTAATGGTACCATAAACAAACATTTGTGCCAAGGAATGAAAGCTATAATTATCTCCAGAGATCCTGTAGGGGAATTACATGCAGAGTGACTGGAAAAAAAAAAGGATAAGTAGATAAAAGCTATTCACATGATCTTCAAAACAATATAGAAAAAGACAGGAGCCAGAAAAATAATTTAACAGCACAAGTATTCTTTGGTAATTCAATCAGTTTTCCTTATACACATGGAATAATACAAAGTCCAAGAAAAGAGTCAGGAAATATCATATGCTGTTGTGACTTGAACTGGTGTTTCATTTACGGAAAGTTTTTTAACTTGAAACCTCAGGCCATAACAGCAGCAGACACTGACATATGAAAAGGAGGGTTCCAGAAATAGCCACATAGTAACATTCATCTCACTCTGAATATCCCTGTAGTACCAGAAAAGTACTGAGCCAATTTCATTGTATCAAGCAGGATATCAAATTTATAATTGTTGAATGAGGAATGTTTTATTGTCAACAGAAATCATATAAGAAATATTGGATGTTTTCCATCTAGGGACTAGAGGTATGCACTTTAATAGGTTACAGTAAAATTATAACATGAACTGGACTTGTTGTGGGAGAGCTGGTATGGGAGGGGAATTGAAACAACCAAACCCGTCAATAATAAGATCACTCACAGTACAAGAAGAGTGCCTTCACATGTCCTCTGTACAGTCTGTCCACTGAGCTACGTTCACAGTAACCTAGAGAAGAGGTATTTATCTCAAAATGCAGGACTACAGTATGAGTTGGGTAGGAAGGCATAGTTCTATGGAGACTACCTACCAGCAATCTATTTAATTAAAGAAAGTGTGGTGGGGTGAGATAGAAGAGAATGAAGAAGAAGGAAAATAAATCAATAAATAGGAATAAAAAAGATAGAGAACGAAATTGGGAAAAATGTGAAATCATTCAATAGCAATTACTGTGTAATTTGATGAGGTCTTCAAGTTTGGACATTTAAATCTGTCAAGGAGTCTCTATTGGGCATGAGAAATACAAGAATTTTCTTCCTGTAAAAGAGTTTTCTTTCATATAAGGAACAAGGATACATGATTTAAAATCATATCCAAGTGATTGGATTAATATGTGGCTGGGATTTGCTTGCATGTCCCTGCCTGATCCTAAGTCTGGCTTCAACAGCATCCAGCATTCATGTTATCTATTGAGTGTGTGTAACCACTGGAGCTAACAAAAAAAGGTCAGTTAAAACTGAAAAATGATAACCGCAGATCATTTTGCTGCAAAAATTGGGACATTCCAGTCAGTTAATTTGCTTTTTTATAAGAAGTTCAGCTACCTGAATTTCCATAAACCATTTGCTCTTCCAATGAATAGGGATATCAGATAAAACTATCCCTCTGGCATAGTTTATCCAATGATGTTTTCTCCACTGAAACACTCTTTTGCTATACTATGCCAAGTAAATATATGGATATGAAGTAAATATATGGATATGAAATGCCAGAAGCATAATTTATATCACATTTGCTTCATCGTCAATAGTAAAAGCAGTGTACCATGCAAGCAGTCCACAAGGAAGTGTTATATTTCTTTTTCAGGATCTTCACCAATTCTGAAAGGCACATCAAAATCTTCTGTAATAAGACTAAATTAGCAAATAAAGAAATGTAACCTTTTTATATTTCCTGTGCATTGGTAATTGTACATGTAAAATTGCAACAGCTGCAGTTTTAATCACAAAATAAAGACCAAGCCAATGTTAAATTTAGCACAATACATATAGGATTTTATGTGCTTCTTTTTACCCCTTCAGACATGGTCACAGGAGCAAAAAACTCCCTTCATATAAAGTTTTTTGTTTGAACAGAAATAAAAAAAGAAAATATTTCTATATTGGGGATGAATCTTATAGGGTCCTAAGAAGAAACTGTATATTCTAGTTTAGTAATGTCTCATTTTAAAGCAATGTAATACCAGAAAATATTATATTGTGCAGCATTTGTTTGATTTTTAGCAGTGTTTTTATGTTTGTATAGATTTGCAACCAAGATCTAGTAGAAGCAAGCTCTAATCACCCCTTTAACTCCAATTCAGTGGTGAATGCATTTTAGGATATGTTGACGGCTGGGGACAATCTCTATATGCCCAATCCTTACCTTTCAAAGTGTATTACCAAGAAAATAGAATCATAGCGACTCACAGAATAAATGTTAGTCAATTTCCTCTTAATCTGAACAGGACTATTTTTTTTCAACTTTTAGCTCTAGTTATGGAAATTAAAAGAAGTACAGCCTAACGCAAAGTGTGACAGATATGGCAATTTCCTGCAATATCCTGGGCAAACATTACTGAATTAAGTTTAAATATCTTTGCAGTTCATTATATTAAAAATGCAAATGTTTATGTATGGGATTGCATGTAATGCCTCTAGGAAGGAAATATGATTAATGTAAACCTTGGGAAGTGATATAAGCTTCAAAGAACTATTTGAAACAATGTACCCCCTATAGTTATGCAAGAACTTTTGAAGCTTCACCCCTGAGGAGACCTTTGTCTGCTGATCACCTGTTACATGAAGACCAAATCAGAGGCCCAAAATGCATAAAGGAGTGAGTCAGATTCATGGGCATGTTTGTTCTGAGCCAAACCAGTTATGAACTTGTAACTACAGAAAAACCCCTTGGTTGAGTTGGAAGGACTGTTTACCTGCTAGAGTCCTTGTTGCAGTTGGGGTGAGCTCTGATTAGTTTATTAGCGTGCACATAAATTCTTTTTAATATGTTTTCTCTGTAATACTTATTAAATGTGTTTTCTTATGAAAAGCTATGGGATAACTTATACCAAAGGGCAATTACACTGTTTATAGCCTTTCAGGAGAAGGCAAAGCAGGACTTCTTAGGCAGTCTGACTTGCTGGGGAATTCCCAGTGTAGGCAGGAAACTGTGCATCCTCAAAATACCCCGGACAGTAGAGAGAGAGTCGTGGGCCTCTAGCCAAGAGAGTTAACGGCTGAGAAGCCATGAGCCTAGAGTGAGTGTCCTTGGTGGACTATACAGAAGGAATACAAGTGCAGTTGTCTTGAACAATGACACAACCACACTAAAATTTTGTTCTTCATGATGGGCTGAATTACTGAATTTCATCCTAATTACTTTTGGAAAGATGATCCATAATATTACTTGTCATCAATTAAACATTTTTCTTACAGAAAATATTAAATAAATGACCTGAACAGAATACAGGAATGTATTCGATCAGAGGGTGCTTATAGATGTTATAAAATACCAAGAGTATTTTCTGAATGGCACTGGCAGCATCTTTGTTCCCCTTAACCACTTTGGTAAGATTGCATGCATTCTGACCTTTCATACTTGCATGCATATGTACTATAACTGTGCATATATATCCAGCATGGTCAGATTGGCAAGTAATCTGTATGGCATTGACAAAAGCCTTATGGAGAAGTCTCATAGAGTGAACTTCCATTGACTTCAGTAGAGCCAGGATTTCACCCACAGAATTTAAAAGATATTAAATCAACAATGTTGTATGGAAATTTTATCTAAAGTATATGGAATTTAATAGGGAACTATATAATTTATACAGATTATGAACCATCCTATTGAATTCTGTTCTAAGGATGTTATTCTTTATTAAATTCTATAAGATGATTAAAAAAGTGGAAAGCTGAGTATTTACTAATCAGTTTTATAGGATTTTTCCACTGAGGAAGGACCTTTTAAATTTTCAACTAGCCCAGCTAAAGGAATGGGTTTGAATCACCTCCACATATTGCAAATTTGAGAAATCTTCAGAAAGATGCCTCTTTTGTGATCTTATGATAATGAAATTGTATGTTATCTGATATAACTATTATCAAAGTGTAATAAAATGGCAAACAAAACACCTCCATTAGTATGTTCTCGTCACTGTAAAGGGCTGAATCCTACAATTTGTTCCATATACACATAATTATGCTTGAATTTTGTACCAACACTCTGCCCTGAGTGACTGGACCCACGACTCACACTGCATCTCCATATTCCACACTGAGGAAAGTGAATGTCAGTACTGAAAAGATGAAGCAACCAAGTCACCAAACTTTCTACAATTTAGTGAAACCTATAGTGAAATAACGTTAAACCCCATACCAATGTCTTTAAAAGATTAAATAATACATATATAATAGATTCAGAAAAAGCATATATAATAGATTCATAAATGGTTGTGTTTTAATATTTATGTTAATGAATATATTTAACTATAAAATAGCCATTACATTTACTGTTTCAATCCCTAGTAAAAATATTTTTCATTAATAAACTTTGGCAGATTTTTTCTGATATCACTGCTCTACAGCCAAAATGCTTCTGAAATAAATGTAGTCCAACTTTACTAATTCTGGGTCACTGAGAATGAAAATGATGCTTAAAATTGTTGATTGGCTCTAGTTTTCAAGATATGCTATTGGGTCAGTATATACGACCCTTGACTTGGGAATGGAGGAGGATAAGTAAGTGAGTTATAAAGGGAAGGGATCTCAATTTAAACCAGAAATGACTAAAATACATCTTTGACTGGATCTATGAATAAATCTGTGACTGGGTTTGGACAGTACTTGCTTTTTAGGCAAAACAATGAATGATGCAATCTGAAGCTGGTATTGTGTCATACATGATATGAATTGCATCATGTTATTCCTAGAAGTCATGGATGATGCAGTCATAACGAAGCTTACATCACTCTGCTGAACAAATTGCCCTATATCAGCTCTAGAAATCATACGGTGTCGTGCTCTCTTATTTGTCAGTGTTTGATTTTGCAAAGGGACACATTTCTGTTTAGCCAAAGTGAGCAGAGATGCCTCGTACTTGTGTGAACAGTGCAGATAACTTCTGCTATGTTTGTGGTGAAGTGACTTTTGCATCACAAACGCGCAGTATAACCACTATGGTTAAGAAAGTCTGTCACCTTTATTTTGGCTGCAAAATTGGAGATCAGGACAAGAGGTGGGCCCCACACATATGCTGCAACACTTGTGCAACAAATCTTCGCCAGTGGTTGAACAGGAAAAGGAAATCTATGCCTTTCGCAGTGCCAATGATTTGGAGAGAGCCAACAGATCATATCAGCAATTGTTACTTCTGCATGGTGCCTCCAGTTGGGAAAGGTGTGTCAAAGAAGAAAAAATGGACTGTGCATTATCCAAACATTCCATCAGCTATACGCCCAGTACCCCACAGAGAAGGACTGCCGGTTCCTGATGCATCAGAATCATTCTCACTTGAGTCAGACGAGGAAGAGGAAGAGGATGAAACTTCTGGTCCTGAACCATCAATGTCACAGGACCCACATTTTCTCCCATCCTCCTCCTCTGAACCACACCTCATAACACAAGGTGAACTGAATGACCTTGTCAGGGATTTGGAACTACCCAAGAGTAAGGCAGAGCTGTTGGGCTCCAGACTACAGCAGTGGAATCTCCTGGCAGGCTATCAGGGCAAATGGAGCCCATCAATGCTTGCAGACCATTGCTGGACAGTGACAAGAGATGCTCCATTTAATGAATACAAGAGACAAGCCAAGAAGCGCCGAGTAGACACTGAATAGGGCTAAACTATGTACATAATAGTTTTTTGCCTTTTGTTTCATAATAAATTTTATTTATATAACCCTTTTGCTGATTTTTAAAGTGTTACATCAACAGGACAGGTGAAATATTATCATGTAAAGCAACCCTAAACACATGAAAAGACCTAGGTTTACAATTTATGATTAAAACTCTACTATCTACACAATATACATAGACATAAAATGTAAAAACTTAAATATCTTAGAAACAGTAGCCAATCAGTTGTTTTGATTGTCATATTTGAATTCAGCACATCAAAATACATAATAAATAGCACATTTTATCTCTGAAGCAGACAACTTCTCAAAAATTGTAGACCAGTGTATCCTATTGATTAAAATGTTCACATTGTCATAGAACAGACATATACTACTGTCCTGTCAAGGGAGCACTAATGTGTGTACTTTGTAGAGAAGGCAATATACACTGCAACAACAGAGTCTTGTTGTTACTTGGAAAGAACTGGTGAAAGACATAGGGAAAAGTAGCTGGTAGACTAGAAAAAATCTATAGATCTCTCCACTGAAGAAAACACCCAGTACTGGGGAGTGAAGCCAGTTCATCCTCAGTCTCACATTGGGTTAAGAACCAAATGGTGTCAATGCCCTCTTGCAAAGCAAGGAGAGCCCCAGAGTCTTCTTCCCAACTCCACAGGACCTTGTCTCTAGTCTGAAAATGGCAGACAAGACCCTCAAGCTTGCCCTAGCCATAAAGCCTGCCTCTGAAGGCAAACACTTACCCTCAGCTCTAAAAAAAACCGAACAAACCCATAACCTATCATTCCAATTGTGGTATGCCCCTATGATCCCCAAAATACTGCCCCCCCAAGACTTCTTCACCCAGAAGAAAAGTCTCAATGTCCCTTCATTTGAAGAGTGATTTCACCAAGAAGAGAGAGCTCTTCCCCAATTTGGGGGGGAGCAGAAGAAAAAAACTTCACAACCATATATGAAATCAGGATTTAAAAAAAAATAGTTTCCAAGAGAAGAGTTCCTTTATTTGGGCATATTGCCATTTATCTTGGACTATGATTCACCACACCTCTGCTGTAGCTTTAATCAACAGGTCTCTCACAAAGCCCACATCAGAGCTTCATGATGTGCTGCCCCAGCAGTCTGCACCTGCCTGACCCACCGGGGGTGAAACTAGCCCAATGTTTGAGTTCTGTTGGTGTCTAGGTATGTAGTGGATACAAACAAACTCTACTTCATCTTTAATAAACTCTTTTCAGAATCAGTAATGAATTGGTATTCGTTCACTATACAAAGAGAGACTGATTAGATCTCATTTAAATCCATAGTTTAGAGAAGATCCATATGCTTCATGTTGATGAAAGGCCTTGCTATACAGTGCAGAAATTGATCAAGAAGAGCTCATCCACCCTTATTAAAGATTATCTGTGAAATGCTTCTACTGTTGTGTTGGTTAATTATGCCAGCTGGCTCTCATTTGGACACCACATTAGCATGTACACTAACTAGCGTTGTTAGGTATATTGTATGGTAATACCTTGCAAACCCATGCACAAGATGGCAGGACTGACTCTTCAGCTTGACAGGTTTTTGGGAAAAGAAAACAGCTACAGAGCTATATTATTGTTAATACTCTGTTTTCCCTTTACCCGCACTTAGCCTTTCTGAAACTGTACCTTGTCCAAAGCAGGGCTCAGCTTACACACACACACAAATCATACAATGAGATTGCATTGCATGACATGCATTCTGCACTTCTCATTTTGGTTCTGTTCTGTTGACTCCCAGGTTTGTGTAGTATCTTTGTTCAAAAATTAGTTGAACTTATGATGGTATTGGGAGCATTCTCTAGGTTTATCTTGGCAAATGAGAGCAAAGAAATCCAATATAAAAAATGTTTTTCTGGTCATTTCTGTAACAATAATAACAATTATAAATGTGAACCACTCTACTCTGATTGCCTCGTGGTTTTTGACATTAGCCTATAACTTTTTTTTATTAGATTTTACATATTTGAAATATAAAGAAATAAATATTTTATAAATGGCACAAAATCTTGTAGGAATAGATTACAAAGTGTGTGTGCTACATTGGAGTGGAAATTCTATTTAGTACCATTTATTTATATCATATTGGGTTTCCTCACATGGCAATGCACGCTAGAAGTGTATGATTTCCAAAGCACACCAAAATGTTGTACACTAACTGACCTGTGTAGGTCCTGGTAGCATCCATTAAAAGTTTCCTAGTGTGCATTAACATTTAATGCTTACTAGGGCTTTACAGTATGCACCAGCAGGATCTCCATGGGCCAGTTAGTGCACAACACTTCAGTACACATTGGAATTCACACCCCTCTTGTGTACATTGCTATGCTCTGTAGACAAGCCCATAGATTATGTATTTATTATCATTTATTGCTTATATTACACCAATACCCAGAAGCAATGACCAAAGATCAAAGCCTCCTTCTGCTAGGCACTGTACCATCCAGATCCAGCAGACTCACAGTTTAGGATAATGACAAGAAGCAGAGCAATCCCAGCCCAACACTTGTCGAGCAACTATCAGTTGGTATATTTACTCTTCAAACCAAATGAAGCACAAGAAAGAAGGTAGAAAGAGAAAAAAGGAAAGAAATGTTACAAAAGGAACAAAATAAAAAAGATAAAGAACACCTCCCTGCTCCTCTCGCTTCTATTATTCCAGTTCATGAATGGACTGCTTCCACTGCTATTTCTATAGTGGTGCTTGCAAAATAAGCAAGATGTCCCTTGAGGAGGTGGACTAGTGAGAGGGCGAATCACTTGGAACTTTCAAACATGCTTCATTATGTTTTTTCCTGGAAATTTGGAATGGTTTGGTTACCACTGCTTTCTTGCCCTCATCACACAATTTCCAATGTGGAAGTTCTTAGGAATGAGAGGTGTATTTCCCTTTCATCACACTGCTGAGGTGAGACAAGGTGAGTCTACTTGTAAGGTACAACCCAGAAACCTGCTCCCAACCCACCCAGCATCAAATCTTCATGAGTGACCTGCTCCTTTCAGTATGAAGTGGTAAACTAGGCCTGCTCATCTCATTGCTTCAAAAGGTAAAAATCACTCTTCAGCTTTCCCACAGCTTCCGCCTTTCCTACAGCACAGTATTAGAGCTTTTAGAATGAACAATGACCTGCCTTCCCTCCTTGCTAATTTAGCTGTTCCTGAGAGAGAATCTGTACCATTTTATTCCAGTGCATAGAGACATATTAGCAAATGCAGTCTGAGTGGACCAGTTAATTTGTAATAACTCCAAAAAGTAATCATGTTTAATCCTTGGCTACCAGGCTAAAACTCTCACAGCATCTCAAAGGAAAAGCACCCACCGCATCTTTCCCTCTGTCACTTCTGTTCGTTGTTCCCACATACTTTGCCTGATCTCAGCCACTATTACGTCTGAATTTGCTTAGAAGCAATTTCTTCACTACCTTTCAGTAGCTTTGCTTTATTTTTCTAATGCATGAGCTTTGCTACTCTTCCTAGTTTCAGTCAAAATGAACAGTGTGTGCAAAATTTTGTTTTTCTTGAGGCAGGGAAAATCAAAAGAACATATTATCAGAAATTGCAATGCTGTGGACAGATTCTCAACTGGTATAAATGATTACAGGAGCTATGACAATTTATACCAGCTGAGGAGCTGCCAATATCCTGAAAGAATATCTCCATATCAAGATCCTAAACAGTTGGCCATCTCCTGTACAAGAAAACCTTTAATCCGAAAAGTGTATATTGATTTTAAAGGAAAAAATATTATTTGACCCTGCTCCCCTGATTTTGTCCTTCTTAACTTTTATGCTGTTCTCCTAGATATTGTTATATGAAGAACCCTTGTGATGCTTTATAGCACATTACTCCACACTTTTTTGGTTTCTGGATTCAAATTCGAAATAAAGACCAACAAAACTTCAAACAACATAATCCTCCCTAGGAAGGGCTGTTAGCATTCAAAGTTGACATTACATCAACAGCAAAGGTTAAACTCTATAACGCACTCTTTGAATGCAGTAACAAAAGCTCTATTATATCCTTTGATCACTTGAGCTCACCTGTAGGAAATGTTACACCTTTTTATTAAACTGGTGACTTGTCTTTGCTGTACAAACTGGAGACATTCTTGACAGGCTTAAAGTCATTAACACCTCTGAGGAATGCACAGCAGAGCCTATAACATTATCTCATGCCTCTGCATGTTAGTACAATAATTCTGTAGTTTCCCAAAGTCTTAGGCATGCTTTCCTCTTGATATTTGTGTAGCAGATTTACTGAAATGAGTGAAAGAATAGTAGGTCGGTAAAATTCACCATAACACAAATGTGCACATATTTGATGTCTACAGAGAAAGAGCCCTTGCCTTGAATTAGCAAATGTGTTGGATTAGTATGAAACATTTGCCAAACAAATCATTCATCAACAATTGTCAAAATAAAAATGTACATTTCTTTTCAACGTCTAGCCAGAAGATTTGTAACAACTCCTTTATCACCACTGCCTACACAATCCCTTTCACATATATAAACATATTTTTTTCTCAGACGGCACACACAACCACCATCTATCTATCTATCTATCTATCTACAGTCAACAGGTTCTGACTCATGGCATAGCTGGATACCCTGGTCACACATCCCTCACCCTCCTTCTCTTTCTCCTCCTCCTCCTCCTCCTCAGCAGGGGTCTGTGTCTCAGGATCTTTGGTGGAATTCACGGTGGTCTGTAAGGTGCTGATGTGTTCTTTGCCAAGTACGGCATGCACCTCTTTGTAAAAATGGCAGATCTGTGGATTAACACAAGATTGACTATTGGACTCCTTGGCCTTATGGCCTGTTTGATTTCAAAGTTCCTTCATTTTCATGTGGCACTGCTGCTGATGCCTATCTTACCCCTTTTCCTGCATCCCCTGTGCAGTCTGCTCATAAACATCCACATTTCTACAACTTGCCCATACTTGTGCCTGCACAGTCTCTTCTCCTCTGGTGATCCAATATCTCCTGCAGTGTGTCTAGAGCGTAGTCAGCATGGTCAACTGGGCAGTTGCACACAACAATGGAGAGCTGCTAGGGTACCTGCCAAACTGGGCAATTAGAAAAGGGCATTTCAAAAATGAGTGGGCAGTGGAGTTCACAAATGTCACCAGAACAGTCAGTGTTAGGTATTGTGGGACAGCTGTCGGAGGACTGATAGAGTTGACAGAGGTAGTGCAGTGTCTACACTTGCACTGCATCAACCTTAATACATTGACCATGATTCTACGCTGTTTCGGGAGGTGGTATTATTGTGTCACCATAATGGGGCACTCACATCACTTGGAGACAAATTTCAGGGTAGACACATGCACAATTAGGTTGACACAAGGCGTGTTATGTCAACTCAACTTTGTAGCATAGACCAGGCTTTAGCTTTAGCAGATCAATTACTTTTCCTTCTTCCCTTTATTTCTTTGCAAAGCTTACTTTTTTCATTCTTAAACAACATTGCTATGAAAGACTGGCATTGCTATGTGTATGCACTTTCTTCGACTTATAAGGGAATAGAGTTTGATCTCCTCATCTTCTGACATTACATCCTATATATTATTTCTCATAGGTGATACAGCTCTTGAACATTTCCAAGACTCCTTTGCCCTCCATTTTAGAGAGATCTGTTGCTGAATAAGAACAAATTTTCTTAAAAGGCAGTCTACCAACCCACTTACATGCATACATAGCAGAAATAAGAATTGTAACATATCAGAGAATATTGTGAGGTATTGAGAACTTTCAGTTCCCAGTTTAACAGGAGCTGAAAACTATAGCACTATCGAGTTCTAACACTGGACTATTTTAAAATGAACATTTGGAAATTAATTCACACTCTACATTCAATTTAGTTGCAACCCTAATACAGTTAACAGTGAGTAATTCTGAAGAGTGGTTTTAATATTCTTTCTCATTTGACAAATGTGTTTCTTATAGACCTTTTACTTCTTTAGGCTGAGAATCTTGGCCCATCCAGAGATAATTTTGTTCAGTGAAGTGCTGCATTGAGCTTCTGGATCTTAATCCTGTTGTCTGTGTTAGTCTTTCTAATGATTACACAGGTTGATTGCCTCTGAGGGAGGCAGAGAAGAATGAGGTGGAGGGAAGGGAGAAGTCTGTATAGTTCCCTTTAGCTTTGATTACAGGAAAAACAAGATAGTGTCATGTTGGTTGAGTTCAGGAGGGAGGAAGACATGCTTTCGGAATAATTCTGTACAATCAAGAGATTAGAAGGATTAAATGTAACCAAGCCTTTCCTAAAACAGAAGGATGAACAATATGGCTTTCAGAAGGGAACAATTGACTCATCTTAATTGTTTCTGAGACAGCAGGTTAGTTCAGTTAGAATCCCAGAAAGCACCAGGAAATATTCCCTGTACCTATGCTCCCATTAAACATGGGATAGGTTTAAAGCACCTGTGCCTATCTTAGCAGGTTAGCTGAAGTTTTTTTAAATTAATTTATTTACTTTGAAGACTTGGGTAACAAACTTTGACTCGGTCATTGCCTGAAGTTTTCTGGTACAGAAGAATAACAGTAAATAAATAACTGCCTCAAATTTCAGTTTTCATTGAGGGCCCTTTTTGTTTCCTTCTTGTTGTTTTATTTTGTTGCACATCATTTTTACTGTGGGCCATTTTGCATTCACAAAATTTTACTTTTTTCTGAAATTTTGTGAAATTGGTTTTCATGTCCGTAATCATGAGAAACTGCAAAGATATGCATTTGTGTTCATTGTCAAAAATGGGCTTGGTGTGGTTCACAATTTTGCCCATTTTTGAAGGAATATTATCCCTTCTCAAGTTAACAAATCAACTTTTAGAAAGAAATTTCATGAAAATAGTTTATCATTATTTTGCAACAAAATGTGAAAACACCCAAACTCCAAATGTTTTCAATTTCTTTGTGTAGAATTCAGTAGTATAAGCAACATATTGGAGACTGGACTCTGGGCCAGATTCACTCTCCCTGGAGCTGGAATGGGCACCTTTCTGCATTAACAAGAGCTCCAGCTCTGGAGAGAGTATTCATCCTGAGGGAAAGCAGGCAATGTTGCCATGATCACCATGCATGCAGGAAGTTCTACAGTTTGGGGGCAAATTTAAGTTTATACCAGCAGCTCCATAGGAGCCCTGAAGGAGAAATATTGCCGAAGAAATGTGCTAAATCTATATGTCCACCAACTGCCTCGTCCATGTCCTCTCTGAACTGTGCTGATCCTTTTTGAGTCCTGCTGCAGTACCTCATAAAAGGATAGCCCTATTTTGCACTCCGATCCACACTGTCCAGCAAGTGTGGCTACATGCATACCACACTGTCCTAGGTGTGATCCCCTGCATGCTCAGGAGAACTAGAAGATGTTGTGTCCCACTCCCAACCCACAGCTGTGGGCTATCAGGAAGAACTGGATACTTACTTATAGGACTGGCCAGGAAACAAGAATTCGGTTTTCCAAACAATATTGAGTTTTTCACTGGTTTTTTGACTTCTTGAAAATTTTCATGAAAAAAAAACCCCAAAAACAAACAGGAATCCCCCCTACAATAGCCTAACAGTTAGGCCACAATGTTAGTCTGTGAAAGTTGAAGTTCCTATGCTACCTGATTTAGAGCTAGGTTTTGAACCAGAGTCTCCCATAATTCTGTTGATATAACCATTAGGCTACAGAGTCAGTCCCTTCCAGGTTCTCCTGTTGGAGCTATTTCATTTTGCTTGAGTGTCCACACTGCATTATAAACATGGGTTTACAGTAGCTGGATCCCAGTCTCACAGGTGCAGGATGGGGCTAACACATCCAACCTGCACTATGCAGATTTTCTGACTCAGGTCTGAAGTTTGACCTGTGTCCACACTGCAATACAGGCCTTCCACCAATAACAAAACGAGAAAGCAGTCAGCCATCATTGTTCTTTTCTTAGTCACCAAGGTTTCTTCAACTCACGATGCAGCATAAAATGACAGATGGGGATAGAGGTTTGTTCTTAGTAGCAGAACTGAGGTGTCTTAATTTACGTACAGGACTATGGTGACAGGTGCATCACATCTCAGAAAATACATGATTGATAAGGTAGTGCTCCACAGGGCGATTATATTTTATTATATTTTATTAATAGGTTATTTTTGGCATCCCAGGTCCCCCATATTTGTGTAGACTTTGATTATTTCAAAGCATTTGCTCAGTGCCCTTAGTATTCAGTAACTGGAATTTGGGGATTCCTTTGAAACATTATTCATCACAAGCCTAAACTAGAAAGTCACGGCATTTTTTAAAAAAATAGCACGTTGCCTTAGGCTTGCTTTAGCTTACTGTCAGCTCAGTCTGTTTTACTTGTAATAGTTCCCTCACTAAACTTGTTACTAAATAATAATATAATATTAGCAAATAGTTTTGCATGTGAGGGCCCCAGAGACAGAACAAGAAAGTAAAATCTGTTGGTGTGATATTTGTTTTACTGTTAAACATGGATGTGTGGGAGTGGAACCTTTATTTTTGCTCCTGTAATTGTTCATCATTTTGGCTTAGGTATCAAAAAACGATGCTGTAGGCAGCAGCACAGTGGTCCTTTTCAGTCCTGTAGGCGAAAGATAGGAATATGTTTCTCACACTTCAGAGAGAGTTTGGTTTCTGTTGGTGACTGTTACATCTGAACTCTTACTCTGAACCCGCACTGGTTACCTCAAGCCCCTTCTGCTTCCCCTCTGATCTTCCCAGAGTTTGCTGCCCCAAGTACTGCACACTTTCTGATTCCCTCAGCCCTACGCTGCATCCCCACTCTGGTATTCCCTGAGTACCATGCTGAAACCTAGCGACAGCCCCAGCCTGCACCCACTCTGACATCCCAGCCCCAGGATGGCTCTCCAGCCCCTATGGCTGCCAAAGTCTTATTAGCTACTTGAGTGACATCTTCCATAGAAGAGAACAACCATTTGACTACCTATACCAAGCAGCACGTGAATAGAGGGGAAACTATACAGGATCCGTCATTTCCTGCAAGAGACTCCTGGAAAATCACCCCCTAAAATACTGCTGGAGGAGTTCCGCAGAAGATGCAGTTATACTCCTGGCTCAAAATGACCCTAAAATGCAAAGATAAACTCAGTTAAAGCTACAGGAATTTCCCTTCAGTTTCAAGGTAGAGCCAGATACTGGCCCAGCTGATAGATCAATGGATTTAATCTATCTAATTTATTTGTATTGCAATAGTATCTAGAGGAACCACCTGAGATCAGGACCTCATTGTGTTAGACTCTGTCCAAACATGTAGTAAGAAACAATCCTTGCCCTCAAGAGTTTACAGACTAAATAGAGAAGACAAACAAATGTTCAGAGGAAAGAAATACTTAATATCCCTCAAACTGGAGCTACAGTTTGTTCAAAAGATCCAGGAATTTCAGTGAACACTTCAGCAAGCTTAGCTGTACTTTGAGTTTGTAACAAAATGTTTAGCCAGGTGATTTTTGCATAGCTTTCAATTCCATAACAAAAACTTCAGGTCTAGTCTTCGTACAATTTTATTGTACAATGTACGTCTTAAAAAGATACAGAAGGATCTGCTCAGAGATCCCTGAATGTTTCATTCAAACTAAACTCTGAGATAAGTTGTTTCATTTAAAAAAATTACAGAAGACTTGGTTTTTTTTAAATCTCCAGTGTGATGTCACATAAATGTCCAAATTTATGGGTGAACCTTCATGGATTCAGAAAGAAAGAAAGAAAGAAAGAAATCCTTCCGTTTAAAATTTCCTGCGCAATTTGCAGTCTGTGAAGCAAACCACCTGCAAAAAATCCTTTAAAATCTTCATTTTAAAATATTTGACAATATTAAATAATGAGTATGATCATCCAGAGATTCCTGCTTGTCCTAGTGCCATGGTCCTCATCCTCACAAGTTATTTACATCTGCATAATTTACTCTCTGATTGTGTATCCTGGTGCCTTTTTAATGCTGACACCAATAGATTCCACACTGTGGCCTCCCTTGGCACTACAATGGCGATATGAGTCACATTACATGTGGCATGTTATTTCCTGATAATTGTATAATTAACTTACTGTGTAATTATCATTGTTTCCAGTAAAGCTGCTATGTAATTTGCACCTTGTTCCCAGAAAATAGCATATGTTGTTTTTAGAACTGAGCAAACTTTATGGTTCTGAAGGCTTGTGACTATTACAAACCTCTTTTATGATCTGTAGAGTTTGCAAAGCTAACTTGCCTTGTGGTGGGATATAGGTAGGAGTTAACTCAGCATGAAGGGGAACATGTGTTGATCCCTGCAAGAGGGTGATGAAGCCCCCTACTTCATTCCACACTCCACATCCAAATGCAGGCTATTTTCTTGAAGGAATAAGCAATTATTTAAAATAGATTCTCGGTACATGGATGTCTGTAATATATGCTAGGGAGAAGACCCTCTACAGAAAGAGCGAGCACTATGCATACCACAATATATTAATTTTTCCATTAGATATTTTTTCGCTCAGCTCTGCCTCTTTTTTACACATTAAAGTCTTGGTGTATTTGTTTTTCACACCTCCTGATCTCTGCTTATATTTTTACTCTATTTACTTTAGCGGAGTTGTTTCTCTCAAACCAGTCTGCTTCTTTGTACAGTCTTTACAAAATGAAATAAAAAACCCATTATCATTTGAGTCTAAGTTGAACTTTCAAACCAGGGCCACCTGGAGGGGGGGAGAAAGTGGGGCAATTTGCCCCAGGCCCTGGGACCCGCAGGGGCCCCCACAAGATTTTTTCAGGGCCCCTGGAGCAGGGTCCTTCACTTACTCTGGGGACCCTGGAAAACTTTCACGGGGCCTGGGCCCCCGGGGCTTCTTCCGCTCCGGGTCTTTGGTGGTGGTGGGGTCCTTCCACTTCAGGACCTGCCGCCAAAGTGTCCCGAAGACCCACAGTGGGGGGTCCTTCCGCCCCGGGACCCGCCGCCGAAGTGCCGGGTCTTTGGCGGCAATTCAGCGGCAGGGGCCCCCCACCACTGAAGACCCCAGGCACCCTATTCCTCTGGGTGGCCCTGTTTCAAACACAGGACTTTCATGTTAGTTTGAATTGAGGCAAAACTGGTTTGAGCATCCCAAATTATTTTATAGTACAGTTATTTTACAGTGACTTGTCTGTGTAATTTTGTGCTGAAAATTTATCAGTTTCAACTAAAATGGAGTTTCTCATTTCCTCAAAACATTTAGGGAAAACAAAACAGAGCGGGAACAAAAGAAAACAAGCTGCCAGTAGGGAAGAAAAATGAAGGATGCACTAGTTGTTCCCATTGGGACTACTGGTGCTGGCTTTCCAGTTAAGAAGCTCAGCGGTGGTGGCATATGTCATTTTACAGCTTCCATGAAAGAACTTCTTCGTGTGTAATTTAAAAAATGGAACACTTAATTTAAACAGAATATACATTAAAGTTTTTTTTTCTTTTGCCTTATGCGGCAATTGTCAAACCTAAACCAGATATGAAATCTAAGCTTGTTCTTTTGGGAGAAAATCCATTCATAGTCAATGTTTAATGTTACGTGGCTTTCCGTACAATGTTTGCAGTAACACTTTTATCTGATGATGTCCTTGGCAGAAATGGAGACTCACCTACCGGGGATTCAATCTTCACCTCACAGGACACATATAACTCTCAGTAAAGTCTAGAAAATATACTTTAATTCTAAATCAGCCTCTTGGATTTTGTTATCTTGCTGAATCACTTACTATTGCTGTGTATCATTTTGATACCTTTAGTAGAGAAAATATCCCAGGCAAATATATCCCCAGTAGACTCATCATGTGCAATCATACATCTAACTAACAAAAACTTTTTTAAAGTTATGGCTCCCTTCTGTCTCTCCAGAATTGCTGATCTGTATTATATATTCCTGTGTGATTTATTTTTTAACCTCTTAGTGAAATGTAATACAACGTATTCCAGTCTAGCTCCTAAAAACTGCAGCTCACATGATAACTGTGGGCACATTAATCTTTTAACCCCTTGAGGCACAGCTAACATCAATTACACAGTGCTGTTGCCCAGAGGTGAGATATGTGAGCTGGAACCAAAGACAGGCTACAACAGTGGCATCTCACACAGGGATCATGAACAATCAATCTTCTTCAGGGTATGAGGGCAGAATGACTTCAGAAGGCCATCAGTGGGTAATACAGTATTTGAGTGTATTTGCTGCTAACACTAACTTGTCGCACAAGCAAGAGCTTGCAAATCATCGTGAACCTCCTGACCCCCTGCAATCTGCTGCTGAAGCACACAGGCTATTAAATAGTATTGTAAGCTCCATACAAAGGAAGCTGGAAAAAGATTCCTATGTCTGTCCTGCTTTTTTTCAGTGCATCTAGCTTAGTAGGAGGATGGAAGGTAAATAGTGCCACTGAGATTAAGAGCAAACACTGGCTTTTCTTAAAGAAATGCCCATCCTCAGTAAAAAGAATATTTCAATTGAAATGTCACCACATGAGATCCCTGGAACTAGAAATTTCAAATGGTATAAAATAATAATAAGTAGGTTTAGCAACTTTTTTTTTTTGCTACATAATAAAAGATTAGTGGTAATTAAACAACATATGCACAAACCTCTTAGAACACAAAATCCAATTTTGTTTTTTAAAATGGTAAATTTTATTAAAAGCAAAAAGAAAGAAATACATTTAAAAACTCAGGCTACTGATGGATTTAAAAAACCCACTTACAAAAATTAAGCAACAAGAATAACCTTCTTGAGGTTCAGCTTAAAGGTTACAAGCAAAACAAAAGCATTTGGGTTAGCACAGACAAATCCACAAGCCATAAAGAAGTAAAAGAAATAAACCTAATTGTGTCTTCCTAGACATTTCCTATACTTACATATCTGGGGTTTACATGAGTAGTTTCGGGGTATGATCTGATGATTTTTCATACCTGGCCCAAACTCTTACAGTATAGCTGCACTGTCCCCGTCTCTCCAGAGAACAACACAGACAGATAAAGGGGAAGTTATTTTTCCAATTTTAAATAGCTCTAGCCTTCCCATTGGCTCTTGTGGTCAGATGCCCACTCCCTTCCTTTTACCTATGCAGGGAGACGTTTTAACTCTTTACAGGTAAATCAAGTAGAGAACAACTACTAAGTGGGATTTTACAGCTAACTGGCTGGCTGGATGTCCATAAAAGGGAGCTACCTCCTCTTTCATTTATCATAAAGACAAACACAGCACATCCTGTGCAGATCACAACAGCTGATAGCTCACTATCCATAATGTCTTCCTTCTAAGAGCCTCTTCAGATGTTGTATTTACTGCTAACCGAAGCCTGAAGGGCAAGAAATCTCTGTTGGAGCTCCCAACAACTCCATCAGTTCACCACTCACTCGGTTAGCAACTGGTTGCTTTTTATAAGGCTGCTGGCTCGAAGCAGTTGACCTGTCTCAAAGCTTTCTCTCCAATCAACCACTCAAGGCCCACCTGGAACAAAATACTCCCAATTCACACTTTTCAAACAAACAAACATACTTGCAACCTTACTGCTGGAAAAGCACAAGCATGGCACACTGTCACTCCATGGCACTCAAATGGAAATCAGTCTCTCCAAGACCCAGCATTAGGCTATTTAGGGTATTGCTTTTAGTTGCCTCTTTGGCCACAGGCTTACAGCAGAGTTGCAAAATATACTGTCTTGGGCACTGTACCTATTGGGTTCCAGGAAGCGGGTGGGCAAAAGCTGGCCCTATAAGAGGGCCGAGGGCCAGAGGCTGAGACAGACTCTCTCTCTAGCTTTTAGAGAGAGAAGAACCTGGCTGCCTGTGAAAGAAGGGTACCTGAGGTGGAGCAGTGCTGGGAAAGGGCAGAGGGAGCTGGGGAGCTCCAGCCTAGAAAATCCCCAGGCTGCAGGCCTTGAAAGGGGCCTATAAAAATATACTGGGGCTGCAGAGGGGCAGCCCAGAGCTAGGCAAAGGCAGCAGGTCCTAACCCCCTTGCTGATGATGAGTGGTTTACAGACTGCAGTCTGCCCCAGGGAGCAGGGGTTAGATGAAGACTGACAGTAGTCAATGAGGTAAGGTGGGTTTAGACGGTTGGGAGTTCCCCAGGGAGGGGAGACCCAGATTGTGGGTTCCTGCTGGGGGTAGAACCCTGATGTAAAAGGGGCACCAGGGTCCAAAAGGGACATGGGGGCCAGTGGCAGGAGAAACGCTGGCCTGCAGAAGTGCTCCAGGTTGGAATAGCTAATTCCTGAGACAACCAGCAGGAGGCGCCATGCAGGTGGGTCTCATAAACCAGACTCATAAGACGGAAGGAAAAAGAGAGGTATAGCAAAGAGAAGAAATAAGGTAGATAAGGAAAGGACACATGGGTGGGAAGGGTATGAAATCTCACATCCCAGCTAGTGTTCAGGATTTTCCCTGAGACAATGGTTTTCTGGTTCGTTATGGTCAGAACATCCCTCAGGATTAGGCTAAAAAAGGTCCAGAGTCTCAAGAGATGGTGGGGTGGCAGCAATCTTCCCCTTCCCTTATCAGACAGTGAGCATTTGCATCCCTCCTTTTAGTCTAGTGCAGTGTCACAGTAGCCAGCTTTCCCCCAAAGTCTTTTTTCAAAGACCCCAAGAGGAATACATTGAATAGCCCACTCCTTCATTATTTTGTCCACTAATTAGGCCTAATCTCCAACACATCAATTTTGGTTCATTGATTTTCAGTCTCACAGCTTTTGTTTGTCAGGCATGATCTTAACACAATCCTTGTATTATATCAGTAGACCTTTTTGTTTGGATTAATTCAGTCTCTGTCTCTTTTTTGCACCTTTTTGCCACCAACATTTGTTGTTATAGATTATTGTGACATTTTATAAACTTTCACTCACTTTTCACGGCTGAAAGCACAATCAGGATAAATTTGTAAGCTCAATTATTACAACAGATCCTGTGGAGAAAGACAGGACTGGGACAAAGACAGTGTCACAGTTACAGACTAGCAGTACCTTTGATCCTTCTCAGGCTATGCCTATGCTATGGATACGGGCCTTACAGAAGCACAGCTGTACTGTTCCAGCTGCACCACTGTCAGGTCTCCTGAGTAGCCATTCTATGGCGAGCTCTCCTGCTGGCATAATTAAACCACCCCAATGAGTGGAGGTAGCTTTCTCAGAAGGAGATGCTGTCCCACCGATACAGCACTATCTACTAGCTTTTGTCGGTGAAATGTATAGGTCAAGGGTATGATTTTTACACCCCTGACCAACAAAACTTTTGCCAAAAAAGTGCTAGTTTAGACAAAGCCTCAGTCTTTCTTGAGTACACCCTTTTAAGTGACTCGCTCTGTGAATTCATTCCTCTCAAGGTGAAATCTCAGGATTCTCCACTCACAGACTAGGTTGCTGGGCTGAGGCTCCCCTTTTTACCAACCATGATTCCTTAATGTTAGCTTCAAGGTCAAAGAAAATGAGAGCTACCTTGTGATCTAGCTTAGATATTTGCTTTTAGCTACAGCCTTGTAGTATTAGGTAGAAAGTAAATCCCAGAGGGTATCTATGTTCAGGGAAGCCTTTAGAGGCTGTGCTCTGGATTCATTATCTATAGTCCTGATCTCATTGATAGAGAGATGAGGAGTTAGTAAACTCAATACACAGTTTTTGCTTGATATCTTTCTTCAGACAATACAAAACAGAAGATTTTCCTGTAGCAAACAACTTTGTTAGATCTGTATTTATTACTATATCAATTTCCTTCTGTGCTTTGGCTTAATCTAAACTCTTAACTTTTCCAATTTCAATTTACATAGCTATCTGGGACATTTACTTTTTTTCCACGTCAGACTAATCTTCTGATTTAAAGAGAGAGCCCATTTAACTGAACATATAAACGGGCATGGATATTTCCACTAGTCACAGCTACTGTTATCTCACTGTTATTTTCTACCCAAACTTGGCTATTGTCCATAACATCACGTCAGCCATTACTACTATCACACTTTGTGTTATCTCTTATTTGTAGGAATCAATATACCACAAATCTATGGCAGATGTTTCCTCAGGAACCTAAAAGAGGAGGAGTTGCCCTGATTTAGATGTCTACCATTTCTTTTTCTTTTTTTCTTTTTTTAGTTCTGTCCTCAGATACATTCTTAAATAGCTAAACAAAAGCACAAAATATTTAGGCATTTGCTTAAATCACAGATTAGTGAATAATGAAATATAAAATCTGCCTTCTAAAACAGTCCTTGTATAACCATATAGTTAAATGGAATAAATAAAAACTATGGCAGAGTGCAAACAGTATGCAGATTATAGCTCTTCCTAGATTCATTTATGTTTTCATCATGTTGCAGCTGCAGATGCTTGCAAGGCTTATAAAACAATTTCATGCTATCAAAGCCTTCATTTGAGATGAGGAAAACTTGGATGGAAACTGGAGATCTTCCAGGCACAAACAGATCTGAACATATGGGGTAATCCTGGACCTATTGAAGTAAATGGCATAATTTCCATTGACTTCAATAGAGTTGGGATTTTATCAGATACTCTTTAGAAAATAGGTTGGTTTATCTGAGGTCTCCTTTTTTATAATGGAGCTTAAACATAGCTGGACAGTAACTGGATAGACAATGAGAATCTATATTTTATAAGGATTTGTGATGTGCCCTGTACAATAAAAATAAATCCAAAAAAATAATATAGGAACACATGAAAACGAAGTGACAGGTATCTGACAAAGGTATTAAAGCTTCATGAGTATAGTAAACATCCTTTAATATCCTGGATCTGAATATAAACTTTCTACGTGATCACATATTTATAATAATTTTCACTTAAATACTGTCTTCCATGTGAGAATCTTAAACAGCCTTGCACACACTAATGAATTTTAGATTCCCTGTGAGATGACATAGCCAAAGTTACACAGGAAAGGATTAGGGGCAAGCCTGCTTGTGAAGTGAACGGACATACTTTAAAATCTTGCCAAATGTCTTTCTAGGGTTCTTCAGAGGTAAGTTGTCGTAACAGCTTTGGAACAGAATATCTATCGCCTAGTGATTAAAATAATGAAGGTATTTTCAAGCTTTCAAAATAAATTTCAATTTTATTGGCTTTTCTGGTATGTGTGTGCATAACTTTTACATTATTGATTGGTTAAAGAGCATTTTATAGACTCTATTTTGCATTTACAAACAAACACCAAAAGTTCTTTCTGGTGTTTTAAGAAAAACAGAGAGAGTGAACTATCTCACTGTAATAATGAGTATTCTGTAATGCTTTTATCTACTGAACCATTACATTAAAATGCTCAGTCAGATAATTGTTCCATCATTAAAAGGCATTTTATATCTGTGTAACTAAAAATAACTAATCATTTTTATTGTTAATACATATTTAATTTATACTACTAATAATAGTAATATGTTCTCATTAACTAACACATACATGGACTCTTTTAATCTCTAGATATGTAAAGTGCAGTCTATGAACTAACTATTCAGGCTATTACAGAATTCCAACTGGATTGTTTTGACCTCATTTTTGTGTTGTGGGTATGCTATTTGTCCTCCTCTGCATCCCAAAGAAAGATGGAGATTGACCTCCCAAAACCAGAGAACCCTCTGAGATCTGCATAGGTCTCAGGAGATCTGCAGAGGTCAAGGTGACCTATATAGCAGTCTTACTCCTCAACAGTGGCTCCCCAACTCCCTGACAGGGTGGTTCCTACAAAAGCAATGATAGTAAGGAGTCTCTCCATACACGGTGTAACCCACCAATCCTGACCTCCAATGAGGGCCATGGAAGGCAAAAGACCAGATGATGTCATGGGCAATCTTGTGTAGAGTCTGCTCTCCAGCCTTAGGCTCTTCCATACGATATAGTTCAAACCCTTCAGAGCTTTCAAAGAGAGGTTTCCAGATGGCAAGAGGTAATCAATTTGTTGGCGGCTGTTCTTCCCACAGATGTGACAAGCTCTTACCCCTATGAAAGCAGAATAGATGACAAAGCCTGTAGAGACTGTTCGTTAACCCAAGATAAAAAGTATTTCTGAAACATGAGCTGAACTCCAATACATGGCTTTTCTCCTCCTCCAATTACTAGTCTGTTGAAGCCACAGGGCTTTACTCAAAAGGATTTACCTGCCTTACTGTTGCTTTTGGATCTCAATGCCAAAAATACCTAGAAAAGTATCTACTAATTATCTGGTAAATGTGTTTGATCATGTCTAAAGTGCAGCTTATCTATTTGCAATTGTCCTTCCTATTTTCCTTCAAGGAGGGGGTTTACTTGAGAATGTCTCCCAAAGAGCTTGCTTTTATGTCAGTAATTATGTTCTTTGCTTACTTTTAAGTGATGTTAACTCAACTGCTAATGACAACCCACAAAAAGTTATTCAAAAGATGCATCCAAATATAAAGTAAAAAGCAAGCAATATCTGTTTTACATTCAGTGGTTTTCCTCTATTAAAAATTAGCATATAACACTCCACACAGCTCCCCATAAATCATCAGTTTCTCTGCATTAATAGAAGTCTCATCTCTAGGGCACAACTTGCAGACTCACCTACCCAACATTATGGGACTAAGGGGAAAAAGAACTGGTACACAACTCCTTAGAAGGGCCTACATTCCACAGGTTTTTCTTGATCCTAGTTGATCGTGCAGCCTTCATGGCTTTCTTGTGTCATCAGCTGCCTGCTCCCCAGTTTCTTATGATTTGCCAGGTTCCAAGGCTTGATCCCTGCCTCCAGTCTCAGTGTGCCTTTCTGTAAAATGTAAAGACCTTAGGGGATGCTAGGGACTTCAGTAAAGCAGGGGGAAGCTAGAGAATAGAACTGAGTTGACTTGTGAAGACTGTCAGGGAAGATTGGAAGCCAGAAAGCCTGTAGCACTCCTCTAATGTTCTGATAAGCCTTCTGCCCTTAAAGTCACCATATGTACTCCTCCTTAACACCATTTAATGAAGGGTTTTTTCCTGTAAGAATATAAACACGTGTGTTCAAAACACAGAGTACAAAAAACTATCATGATGTAACATTAAGGGACACAGCTAAAAATCACAAGAAGCCAGGAAATGCAAAAGCTAAGGATTCCATAGAAATGTTAATTCAGCTATATGGCATGTCCTGTATGTCTTATTTTTATAGCAATATAAACAGCAGTGTTAATTATCAGGAGGTATCCGTGTTAGTCTGTATCCACAAAAACAACAAGGAGTCCGGTAGCACCTTAAAGACTAACAGATTTATCTGGATATAAGCTTTCATGGGTAAAGAACCTCACTTCTTCAGATGCATGCAACTTGAAGAAGTGGATATTTTAACTACAAAAGCTTATGCCCAAATAAATCCCTTAGTCTTTAAGGTGCCACCAGAGTAGTGTTAATGTTACTTATTAAAAAGAAAACTGCCCTTTGGTTTCTTGCTTTGAGATATTGGTCTTGACCTGTGAAGCTCCAAATAGCTTGCTACCATCCTACTTGAGAGACCATCCATCTATCCTTACCACATTGCCATAGTTGTGATCAGCAGAGGCATGTGAGTTGGATCTCCCACAATTTGAAAGAGAAGGAGCTGGCAGCAGAGCAGGCTCCATAAGAGACCTTCCACTTTGGAATCTTCTCCTCTCATCTTGCTCCAAAGTAGTTCAGGTCTATTGACTTCCATGGTACGCAGCAAAGTGTATTTCATTTGCTTGGGCTGTTACTTGCAGAGGGACCAAACAGGGATTGAGGTTTATGTGGGGATGGGGAATTTTGTGGAAGTTCTGTAGAAGACTGAGTATTCCTGCCTTATGGATTTTACTGCTAATTTATTTTTGTTTTTAAATTATACATCAAAAAGGTGCCTAGCTCTTTGGATAGGTACCTCTTTTGATAATCAAAATAAGAAAAATAAATATATCTGGTCAGAAAGCACAATTTCCATTTCATTTTGATAGTGATGAATTCTTTCATTAAAATAAGGTAAAATATTTCATTTAAATAATACTGAGGCATACTAATAAAAATATTGAATATCATGCATATAAATATAATACAATATATTAAAATGAGTATCAATGTAAAAGTTGAAATTAAATGAAAAAAAGAAAGTCAAAACAGTTTTTGCAGTCTTGAAAGAGAACATTTCCATATTATCAAAATGGAACTAATAATTTCAACTTTCTTCCATCAAAAATTTCATCATAAGTGACTTGTTCCTGCAAAACATTTTGATTTTTGTCAAAACTGCATTTTCCAATGGAAATCTGTTCCTTCCAAAATTTTTAGTAGATGTACTAAATACATTAAAAATATACACAAAATGGCTCAGTTAACATTACTGTAGGAACCTTAATTTTTGCATCACTTGACTTTTTTTGCCATTTTAACTGTGTAGTCTAAATTAGTGTTAATATAGGGGAGGATAGGTTGCGGGAGATTCAGTTATTTTCTGAAACTTTAAACGGAAATTAAAGAATAAAAGTGAAAAAGAAAACAGAGGGAAAGAGAAAAAAAGAAAATGTGATCTAAAAAACCTGTATAGAATAGAATCTAAATACACAGATAAATTAGTGAAGAGAGTGCTGGAAGGCTGGCTTTCCTAAAAGGGCAGAGTTAAGTTTGTTGTATGTGGTATATGCTAGATATGGCAGTTGTAAAGAATGTGCCTATGGGTGCAAGAGTAGAGGATGTGTCCCACTAGGTGACTTACATTTTCATTTTCATGTTTTTGTGGTTTTGATGGGTTGAATATTCTGTAAATATGCACATGCTTATGGTTTAATATTATTGATCATCTTTGTGATCCAGGTAGGCATTCTGTTTCTGCTAGTTCTCAGTTAGCACATGTGCACCATGTTCTTCTCAAAATACTCTATTGTATTACAATATCATCCCAGGGAGAGGAGGGGGAATCATAAAAGGGATAAAATTCACAAAAGATAAATGATGAAAGGAGACTCATGTCATTTTTTTTATCATCTCACAAGTACTTCTCACATATTCACAAAGAAAAATGGATTTTGTTTAATCTCATGTGAGACAAAAGTATACAAATGTCCAACATAGCTCCATAATATAGAACTAAATATTGCTTTCTCAGAGTACTAAATTCATACCAGCTTCACCAAATACCCTAATCTGACTATAAATTTACCCTCCCCGTACCTCATCATTCTCTATATTATTTTTTCTTTAAATAGACTATCACTAACATTGCTGGCTGTGAACACTACTAAAAATATGAAATTCAATTAAATAACTGTATATTGCTGAGAGTATTACAAGGGACTGGTATTCCTATAGGAATGTATTTTCTGTGCAATTTGATGTGGCTGCCTTATTTAGAAGATGAGCAATTTAGCCATGGAAGCAAAACATTCCGGCTGACTGGAAATATCTACATCTATTTTATTGTGTTGTGTTATCTGCATCACAGCAGCTGTGTGACATCACCTTACAGTGAAATGGTGTCTCGTCAGAGGGCAGCCTAACACCAAAGGGCACCTATGTGCCAGCTCACAACTGTGAAAGCCTTTAGTTGTGAAACCTGAAACTGAACAAAGATCAGTTTCCTTGAACTGCTATTGGCAAGGTGCACACTGGGGCATTTCATCCACAGAGTGAAGAAAATGGTCTTTTCAGAAGTGGAGAGTTTTTAGGCTGCAGAAATTTGGTTGGTCTAAAGGTCGCACTTAGATGAAGCAGGTTTACCAAGGCTCTTCTGCCCAGTCCCAGCCTCATTTCAAACTAGGATAGGGAGGAGGCCAATTGTTTACCCTTTGAAAACATTGGAGAGGAGTGAAAGGAAGCAGACCACCAACTTCCTCTCTTTCCTCCCCACCTCCAGAAGACTCCTAAAGGAGGGTGTGAGGAGTCCAGGGATGGTTGACACAGAGAGCTTGTGGAATTCATTGAGTTTGTAATGAAGCAAGCAAGGTTCTGCCAAGTTCTTGCTGTTTGTAGTATCAAATCAAGAGTAAATTCAAGACTCACCATAATCTAGGGAGGATACTAATGAAACCAGCAGATTTTGCTCATCATTACAGGCTGGACACCAAAGCAGCAGCATAAGATATTTCAGAATTGCGAGGGGAGCAGGAAACGTGGGTCCCAGCCAAGACCACCACCCCTCAGCACATTCCATGCCCAGAACTGCATCCCATCCCTAGGACCCATGCAGCACACCCACCCCTGAGCCATGTGGGCTGGACAAGAGAAATATTTCACTGAGGAACTAACCCCTCTGGCAAAAGAAACTCTGAAACTGGTTGTAAATTGTAATTTAAACTTTTTTCAATGGAATATTAGGTTAAAGAATAAAGGAAAATTTTCCCAAAGTCTCTGTTTCCTTGCAAATTGTTGATATTTATCAAAAAACTCAAAAGCTGAAATAAAAATTTCTGTGAAAAATTTCAACATTTTGTTGGAACCCTGAAAACTTTTCAATATTCAGCCCTAACCTGAACACTTTTGGCCAAAAATTGAAACGCTTTAGGATTTGTAACAAGTTTAAATTTTCTGCTTAAAAAAACCTCACTAGTTCTCCTGAGAACATTCTTTAGCAGGTACTTCTAGACACCAGTGAATTAGAGATCACTGAAATTTTAATGGGAAAAAAATGTCAACAAAAAACAGTTTTTGTTTAAATTTTCTGTGGATATTTAATTAATATGTTGAAAACCTTATAAAGTGAATAATGAACAAGTACTGATACATATGTAAAGATTTATATAGCTATTTCATCATGCTGATGTTGAACCAAACTTAGACCTTTAGAGAACAGATGACTCAAGTGACTTATACTGCTGTATAACTAACTAAATAAGAATATCAAAGAAAGTGCAGATACTTCATAAGGACTAGAAAACTTCAAAATGTCTGTGCAAAGAAGACCACTGCAAAATTAGAAGGCACACGCCTCATGAAAAGTTAGCCATGATACCACTGGCCTAGTGGATCCCCACTGAAGCTTTATAAAGATTATAGAGTTCTGACCATCTAGAAGACCTCAGAAAAAGATGCACAGCACAAGTTTAACTGACAGCTTAAACTGCAGAAATTTCTAAAGTAAAACTAGGCTATCCCAGGAACTTAGACTATTACAGAACCTGGGCTCTTGGGAATATAGTGAGGCACACACTGGGCCCCTCTGGTTTCAGCCTCTGTTGCCCATTTCAGTCAGTCAGGAACACCTCAGCTTGATGCAACACCAGTGTTCTTTGTTTATAGTCTTTATCCCGCCACCACTTTCCAGGTTTCACATCTAACTTTGCCAGGTGCAGGCCAGCCTGGCCAGCAATAAACCAGAAGGCTCCCTCCGTTCCTGGCCTCTCTCTTCTCTTCCTCCCAGCCTTTATAGCCCTGGCTAATGAGGCTGGCAGGTGCTTTCTGTTACCAGGCAGACACAGAACTATCCAAGCAGCCCCATCCCATTCCCTTGGATTGGGATTGAGTAGCAGGAGCTAATTAAGTGCTTCTCCCTCAGGACCCTGTCACAGGGAACAAAACCCACAGTAACACTGTCCAGTTACAAAAACCACAAAAGAGAGGTCTTGCTTTCTGATTCAGCTATGAGAAGGTGACATATGACTTCAAACTCATGTTGCAATTGGCCTAGCTCAGCTCTTCATGAGACGTTTATTTAAGGTTCTGATTGATCCACATCAGCTTTTCAAATGTGAACCAGCAAGAAGCCTGGTGTCTTCAGCAGTAAGGTTGCCACAATCCAAACTACCTGAACAGGATGAGTGATTGAAAACTATTTTATTCTTAATATAAATACACAACAGAAAAAAACAATAAAAACAATAAAAGAATTTACACTTGTGCTAATAAGACATCACACCAATTCTAATATGGTAAGAGCAGTCCTTCAAAACCCCACAAAGGGGTCTCTTCTATGGTCACAAGTTTGTTGCAGTCTCAGCTCATAACATGTTCAGATAACTCTTTATACCAGGAGTCAGTAACCTCTGGCACGCAGCTTGCCAGGGTAAGCACCCTGGCAGGCCGGGTCGGTTTGTTTACCTGCCATGTTGGCAGGTTTGGCTGATTGCGGCTCCCGCTGGCCACAGTTCACCATCCCAGGCCAATAGGGGTGGTGGGGAGCTGCGGCCAGCACATCCCTTGGCCCATGGCGCTTCCTGCCAGCCCCTTTGGCCTGGGACGGCGAACCGCGGCCAGTGGGAGCCACGATTGGTCGAACCTGCCGATATGTCAGGTAAACAAACTGGCCCAGTCCACCAGGGTGCTTACCCTGGCAAGCCATGTGCCAGAGGTTGCCTACCCTGCTTTATACAGTTCAGGGGTCTTTGATCTGAAGTTTCCAGAAGCAGGTAATTAGTAGACAATTATAGTACATAGGATGTAGATTCAAAAGGAAAGTATTTAAGGTGAGTCATTTGCATTCTCCTTACCTCCACATACTTCCTAGGAAATCCACTTCAGACATATTGTTCCAAAAACCCCTTTATAGTCCCTAATACCTTCCAGAGATTGTGTTAGTCAGTCTCCTAGAGAAGTTAGAAAAAATACAATTCCACAATAACAAACAATTGCATTTTAATACAGTAGACCTCAACGGTATTAAACCTAATTCAACAAGGTTCAACCCAATTCAGTAGGTTAAAGAGATGGGCTTTCAGGCAGAAGAAGAGCTGTGTAAGCTTGAAATCTTGTCTTTTTCACCAACAGAAGTTGGTCCAATAAAATGTATTACCTCACCCACCTTGTCGCTTTAAACGGAACTGAAATTTCTAACTATTTCCAGAAACCAGTCACTGCAAACTGTCAAACTGCTCTGGAGCATTTATCAATACTGTGATTTCATCTGATAGATTTCTTTGACAGAGTAACAAGCCTTGTGGATATGAGACAAGTGGTAGATATGATTTATCTTGAATTTAGTAAGGCTGTTGATACTGTCTCCAATGACCTTCTCATAAACAAACTGGGGAAATACAACCTAGAGGGATCTACTATAAAGTGGATTCATAACTGGTTGGAAAACCATTCCCAGAGTGTAATTATCAGGAATTCTCAATCCAGCTGGAAGGGCATATCAAGTGGGGTCCCACAAGGATCAGTTCTGGGTCTAGTTCTCTTCAATATCTTCATAAATGATTTTGATAATGACATAGAGAGTACACTTATCAAGTTTGTAGACAATACCAAGCTGGGAGGGGCTGCAAGTGCTTTGGAGGATAGGACTAAAATTCAAAATGATCTGGACAAACTGCAGAAATGGTCTGAAGTAAATAGGATGAAATTCAATAAGGACAAATGCAAAGTACTCCACTCAGGAAGGAATGATCAGTTGCACACATACAAAATGGGAACTGACTGCCTAGGAAGGAGTACTGCAGAAAGGGATCTTGGAGTCATAGTGGATCACAAGCTAAATATGAATCAACCGTGTATCACTGTTGCAAAAAAAGTGAATATCATTTTGGGATGTATTAGCAGGAGTGTTCTGAGCAAGGCATGAGAAGTAATTCTTCTGCTGTACTCTGTGCTGATAAGGCCTCAGCTTGTGTATTGTGTCCAGTTCAGCATACCACATTTCAGGAAAGATGTGAACAAATTGGAGAAAGCTCAGAGGAGAGCAACAAAATTATTAGAGGTCTAGAAAACATGGCCTCTGAAGAAAGATTTAAAAACTGGGTTTGTTTAGACTGGAGAAGAGAAGATTGGGGTGGGAGGGGAGCATGATAACAGTTTTAAAATACATAAAAGTTGTTACAAGAAGGAGGGTGAAAAATTGTTCTCTGTAACCTCTGAGGACATGACAAAAAGCAATAGGCTTAAACTGCAGCAAGGGCGGTTAGACCTTGGGAAAAGCTTCCTAACTGTCAGAGTGGTTAAGCACAGAAACAAATTGCCTAAGGAGGTTGTGAAATCTCCGTCATTGGCAGTTCTTAAGAACAGGTTAGACAAAAACATGTCAGGAATGGTCAAGTTATTACTTGGTCCTGCCTTGAGTGCAGAGGACTAGAGTATTGAGGATTTGGATTCCAAACTCCCTTAGGTTACTTTGAAAATCCCAGCCTAAGAGTTCTATATATGCATTTCCCTTACTAAGGTGATGACTTGGTTATTTTCAGTTGAATGCTTCCCAGAAAGTATATACCTGAGTTATTAATAAAATATGGAAATGACTTCAATATATAATGTGTACTTACGTTTCAGTAACATTTCAACCTATAGACTTAGACATTTTTTAAACCAAGTTGTGTAAGAGAGCTGTATATATAAAGTTTGCTACACTAGTTCAGCACAGCAACACAGAAAAGAAAACTTGAATTACCCATTGTTAGAGGAGTTAGAATCTAGAGTATTCCATAATGAATAATTTGTGATGTCACATGTGTCCCTGCCTGCAGGTATATGGGATCTTGGGGAGCAATTACCACACAGGTGGGGTGCAAAATAAACTTTATTAAGAAAATGCAAAAACAGGGAAAATTTAATAGTGAGGGGTATGGGGTTTGTTAAGGTAGGCAATTGGGGAGGGAGTTCTTTTAGTATAGTATAGGGGGTTTCAATAGTGGGGTACAATACAGTGGGGTACAATACAGTTGGTAACCAACTAACACTGAAGTATAAATGTAACAGGTAGCTAACAATTTCTAGGTAAAGGGTGTGTCACAGCAGCATATAACCAACTAACAGTTATGGGTAAAATGTGTTAAATAACCAACAACTCTAGGTAAAAATGTGTCACAGTGGTGTAAATATAAAATGTGAGGTGTGTGAGAGAGAAAAAGGGTAACCAATGGGGTTTTATGCTAGACTTCAGTAATATAATTGAGGTTTGGCAGCAGTAGGAGCGGGGTGAACACGTGGGGGAAGGGATTAAAAGAGAGAGAGAGAGAGAGAAAGGCAGTGGTAGAGGAATGAGGTTAGGGGATGGGGGAAGAGGAGCACGTGGTGGAGCAGAAACCAAAGATAGAGGCGCTACAGAGGGAGATTTAAACTCAGGGAGACACAGAGAGCAGACAGGCTGCAAGTTTAAACAGCAGAGAGACTGCAATGAGTGACTGGGGAGCTCGGGGGGGGGGGGATTGGGGCAGTGGGAAGACAAATTCAAATAGTAAAAACCTTATCTATCCCCTAACTTAATCAAACTTATATAAAATGACAAGCAGCTACAGAATACAACCAGGCAATGATTTTCTAAACTTATCTTAACCAACAATTAGGCAACACAACAAATATCACAGAAATTTACAAGCTCTACAATCTTAACAAACTATGACTTATTAAATTAAAAAAAAAAAAACAAGACCTATGGTGCACCTTATGCTATGGGGAGGTTACAGAGGGCAGAGTGGTATGTATCCAGGACCCAGCTCCCAAGGAAGCCAAGGGATGGTGGCTACAGCGGTGGATACAGCTGAAAGCAGAGAGCCCCAAGGCAAAGCCCACAAGGCAGAGCTTAGCAGTGGCAAAGAGCCCTGTAGTTTAAGAGAGGTTTTAAGACACAGACCAAGGTTTAGCTTGAGTCTGTGTGCTGGGGAAACAGAGCCAGCAGCTAAAATAATAAAATAAAAGTATAGAAAGTTTTACAGAGGGATTCTTACCAGTCCCCAAGGCAGCAGCAAAGGCAGAAGCAGCAGCAACATCAGAAGAGGCAAGGAGGGTTCGGTACAGTCTCAATAATCAGGAGATCTCTCAGGTAGCAATTCGTTCTTCGTGGGGGGGGTTTCAAAAACGAGGGTACGCTCAAAAATAAAACGAGAGCGGAGAAAGGACCCCCCAGAACCCCTGGCTGATCAGACCAGGCAGCAATGCAGGAACCTTTCTGAGGTGTGTTTCAAAAATGTCTGGTTTTAAAGGCAAACTTGGGCAGTTTCCCACCAGTAATCCTGATAGGCTCTCTCTGTCACAGGGGAGGGGGCACAGGGGAAAAACTGAAGGTAAGCCCAGAGACATGCCTGGACATAGTCCTGTGCAATAGGTGACTCAAGAGCACATGAGACTATGACTCATGCCCAGGATCTTAAAACCACAATAGGCCTTGCAGCTCTGGACATTGCCTACCCTACACCAAGCCCAGGTTCAACGAGGTGATAACAGGACTAACCCTTTGAAAAGGGCAGTGGTCCCACTTAGCATGCAGCACAAGTGGCCATCCCTTTGAGAAGGGCAATGGCTCTTGTTAAACAACTTAAGGGGCCCTCCCTTTGAGAAGGGCAGTGGCCCTGGTAAACAACTTAACAGCCAGGGAAGGGCGGCCACAGGAGAACAGAAAACAAAATGGAGTCTGGGGAAACAAAATGGAATAGGGGAATAGCTGTAACGGACAACATGAAGCTGACAGCTTCTCAGATAAGCTACAAATTTTAATTAGGAACTTATAACTAAAGAGTTTACTGCTTTCTTAACATTTGTTTAAGAGTACATAACAACTACTGGCAGACTTTATATGTCCTCAGTAACCAAAGAGCGTTTCAAATTACCCATGGTTTACATACTGGTGAATTTCAAGAAAAAAATAGAAGTTGCTTTGAATCATTAAGGGCCCAGTCCTGCATCAGTAAACTGAGTGGACGCTTTGCTATTGACTTCAATGGAAACAGAATCAGGCCCTAAGTAAACATATTCAATAGGATGTGAAAAGGATTAACTGCGAATTACCAATGGATGAGAAGGCAATTATGAATTACATTGTCACATCAGTAATAAAATAATTGTTTTAATGTCTAACTTCTGAATTAATTTGGGCTGAATTCAAAACTTGATTGGCAAATTGATAAAGATCTATATTAAACAGCCATAGTTCCATTTTGAAATGGAATTTGATTATATTTACCATGTTGTGATAAGTCTTGGATCATATTTGATTTATTACTTCTTGATCAGTTTTAACATCCTGAATTAAATTTAGTCATTATAACTTTGTAAACCTGATCATGTAACCACATTTACTGAAATTTCCATTTTGATTAATAAATCTTAAATCCGTACTTTAATGTCAACAATCTGAAATTCAATCCATTTGTGAGAAACCTGGTAATTGCTAATTACAGTTTCTTAACCAACCTGTGAATTTTAATATATTTATCTTTATGTTCTCAACTCTCATAAAGAAAAAGGATGTTAATACATTGTGCCTGTGCTTCAAACTCCTGCTTCAGAGCAGAGTTCAAAGACTTGTCCCTATTGTACAAAGCATGGCCAGATTTTCAAAATTGCTGAGTACTCAGTATCTCTCTGGAAAACAAGGGGAACAGTTGGGTGCTGAGCGCTTTGAAAAATCTTCCCACTTCATATAGGTGCCTAAATGGGAGCTGAGCTCTTTTGACAATTTGAACTTCAGGGCTTGATTCTACCTAGTGATGAGAAACTCCTAAGAGGTACCTATGTTTAATTTTCCCCTTCCTCCTTCCCTCATCCAAGTCCTGACCTCTTCTCGTCCTCTGTTTTTTTCCACCTCCTTATGCTCCTTTCAGATTTCCCCCTTCCATCTCCTCCATTTTCCTCTGGACTTCTCTTCAAAGGGAAAGTTAAAAATCTTAAGTGGTTTAGTGTAGTTTGGATAAGCGCCCTTAATTTCATTCTTATCCAGTATCAGAGGGGTAGCTGTGTTAGTCTGTAAGTGCCACAGGACTCTTTGTCAATTCTTATCCAGAACACTTGGATCTTCAAACCTAGATGGAAATCTTCTGAGGACAGTTTTTCCCTTAGGGAATGTCCACATTCTGAGCTAAAGGGTATAAATTCCAGCTTGAGGAGACATAACAACATTGTCTCTGATTGAGTTAGGACTCTAAAAACAGAGTGTAGTCATGAGGGCCTGAGGCTAGCCCCACCAACTATGTGCCTAGCTTCTCAGATAGGATCATACTTGGGGTGGCAATTCCCTTCTGCCATTTGTGCCACTGCAGCTACACTCTGTACATTCCAAGCTGGAATTTCCACCTCCAGCTAAAGTGTAGAGGCAGACTCAGGGCCGGCGCTACCATTTAGGCAGCCAGACAATCTCCTAGGGCACCAGGATTATTGAGGGGGTGGCATTTTGCCGAGGGGGGTGCCAGGCGGCTCCGGTTGACCTGCCGCAGGCATGCCTGCGGAGGGTCCATTGGTCCACGGCTTCAGTGGAGCTGCCGCAGTCGTGCCTGCAGACGGTCGGCTGCTCCCGCGGCTGTGGTGGACCTCCCGCAGGCATGCCTGCAGCAGCTCCACCAGAGCCATGGACCAATGGACCCTCCGCAGGAATGCCTGCGGCAGCTCCACCAGAGCCACGGGATCAGCGCGGGGAGTGGCGAAATGGCCGTGTGCCTAGGGCGCGAGAAACCCTAGCGCTGGTCCTGGGCAGACTTAGACTGGCAGCATGGTCTACCAGACTCAGGGCCGGGTCCAGGCCCCAGCGCGCCAAGCGCGTGCTTGGGGCGGCATGCCATGGGGGGCGCTCTACCGGTTGCCGGGAGGGCGGCAGGCGGCTCCAGTGGACTTCCCGCAGGTGTGCCTGCGGAGGGTCCGCTGGTCCCGCAGCTCCAACGGACCTCCTGCACCCACAGGCATGCCTGCGGGAGATCCACCGGAGCTGTGAGACCAGAGGACCCTCCGCAGGGACACCTGCGGGAGGTGAACCGGAGCCGCGGGACCAGCGAGCGGCAGAGAGCCCCCTGCGGCGTGCTGCCGTGCTTGGGGTGGCGAAATCGCTAGAGCCGGCCCTGACCAGACTGAGCACAGGAGTAAGAGTCAGGAAATCATGATTTCTAATTCAAGATCTGCCATTGATTTAATCCATGAATCGGACTGTTACTTTCTGCCTCACTTTTCTCATCTATAAAATAGGGCAGATCATATTTACTTGCCTATCTCAAGAAGGACATTGTGAAGTTTAATTAGTAATTACACGCACTACTTTAAAGATAAAATGTGGTCAGCATTGCTGTTACCTCTTATTGTATATCAGCACCTCAACTTCCACCAATCAGCACCGTTCCAGCCAGAAAAAAGGTGCACAGGCGTGTAAAAATATAATAATTTCATTTTAGGTTTTTGCCCAATATGTGGCTTTATACGTATTTATTCACCTCTGTTCACCATCCTCAGTTCTTATATCACCAAATAACATTAAAGTTTTGTTAACACACTTCTTATGTTCATTATTAGGTTTTTTAGTTATTAGACTATAACTAAGGCTGCGTGCCTGTCACAGAGGTCACGGAAGTAATGGATTTCATGACTTTCTGTGACCTCTGTGACTTCTGCAGCAGCCGGTCTCGGGCCATCGTACCCACCCCCACTGCAGCAGCAGTAGTAGTTTGGGTGTGGGAGAGGTCTCAGGGCTGGGGCACGAGGTTTTGGTGAAAAGCCATGCTTACCTTGGGGGGACTCCCCAGAAATGGCCAGCATGTCCCTGCAGCTCCTAGGCAAAGGGGCTAGGGGGTTCTGCATGCTGCCCCTGCCTGCAGACACCATCCCCACAACTGCCAGAGCTGAAGCTTTTGGTGGGTTGTAATAAACAGATAGCTAAGGGTTAATGTCTCTTTCACCTATAAAAGGGTTAACAAACAGTAACCTGAAACACCTGACCAGAGGACCGATCAGGAAACAAGACTTTTTCAAATCTAGGTGGAGGGAAGTTTTGGGTGTGAGTCCTTTGTTCTTGGTCTGTTTCTTTTCTCGGCTCTGAGAGTGACCACAGGAATCTCCAGGCTTTCTAATCATCTGTTTCCAAGTTGTAAGTACAAGGATAGTAAGACAATAGGTTTATATTGTTTTTTTGTATTTACATGTGTGTAGTTGCTGGAGTGTATTCTTTTTGGATAAGGCTGTTGTCATAAACAGATAGCTAAGGGTTAATGTCTCTTCCACCTGAAGCACCTGACCAGAGGACCAATCAGGAAACCGGATTTTTTCAACTCTGGGTGGAGGGAAGTTTGTGTCTAAGTTTTTGTCTGTCTGCCTGCTTTCTCTGAGCTTTGGAGAAGCAGTTTCTACTTTCTAGTCTTCTGTTTCTAAGTGTAAGGACAAAGAGATCAGATAGTAAGTTATATGGTTTCTTTTCTTTGGTATTTGCATGAATATAAGTGCTGGAGTGCTTTGATTTGTATTCTTTTTGAATAAGGCTGTTTATTCAATATTCTTTTAAGCAATTGACCCTGTATTGTATCATCTTAATACAGAGAGCCCATTGGTATGTATTTTTCTTTCTTTTTATATAAAGCTTTCTTTTAAGACCGGTTGGAGTTTTTCTTTACTTCAGGGAAATTGAGTCTGTACTCACCAGGGAATTGGTGGGAGGAAGAAATCAAGGGGAGATCTGTGTGTTGGATTGCTAGCCTGATTTTGCATTCCCTCTGGGGGAATAGGAAAGTACTTTTGTTTCCAGGACTGGGAACAGAGAGGGGGGAAGGGAAAAAGGATTATTTCCCTTTGTTGTGAGACTCAAGGGATTTGGGTCTTGGGGTCCCCAGGGAAGGTTTTTCAGGGGGACCAGAGTGCCCCAAAACACTCTAATTTTTTGGGTGGTGGCAGCAGGTATCAGGTCCAAGCTGGTAACTAAGCTTGGAGGTTTTCATGCTAACCCCCATATTTTGGACGCTAAGGTCCAAATCTGGGACTAAGGTTATGATATGGTGTAGCAGCGGGTGGGATCTAGACAGAATCCAGAAGCCAGTAGGAATATTATATTTTTCTTTTCTCTGCTAAGGGCTTTTTAGCAGAGAGAAACAGTTGGTTTTAAAAGGGAACCAGAGAGAATTTTTTTTTCTGCTCTCTCTGGCAGTTTGTGGCTTGCATGTTAAGCAAGAAGCCATTACCAGACTGTTAAGGGTCTTTTGTCATGCAATAGCCCTCCCATTAGGAGGCAAGTTCCAGCACTATATATATGCAAATAAAGTGGTTTTTCTAGTTTACGCTAGAGAGAGAAAAGGAAAAAAGCACTGTTGCTAGACAGACTCCAGGAGGCAACAGAGCCTGCAGTTCAGAAGATAAACACCGGAGGGCACCCCAACAAAAGAAAACAGGAATCATGACTTCTAAGGCAAAAATTGAGGCCGAAGAGCAAATCAAAGAAGCTGAACACAGGCGACAACTGGAAATAAAACAAAAAGAGATGGAGATGAAAGAAAGAGAAGAACAAATCAAACAGGCAGCACACAAAAGAAAACTAGAAGAAGAAGAGTTCGCCCACCGAAGGAAACAAGAAGAAGAAGAGTTGGCCCACCGCCGAGAAATGGAAAAGCACCAAAAAGAAATGGAAAAAACAACAAAAAGAGAATGAAGAGAAGGAAAAACAGAGAAAACATGAACTGGAGTTGGCAAAAGCTGGGCTGCATGTGCCAGCCAACCCTAACAACCCGGCGCCCATTATTGCTCCACAGCACAGGAAATTTCCCACCTACAAGACAGGTGATGACACTGAGGCCTTCTTGGAAAATTTTGAAAGAGCCTGTCTTGGGTACAGCATTCCCGAAGACCAGTACATGGTAGAATTGAGGTCACAGCTCAGTGGACCTTTAGCAGAGGTGGCAGCTGAAATGCCTAAGCAGCAAATGAATGACTATAAACTTTTTCAAACCAAGGCCAGATACAGGATGGGGATAACCCCAGATCATGCCCGTCGGCGCTTCAGAACCCAAAAGTGGAAACCAGAGGTGTCATTTCCCAAACACGCCTACTACATTGCAAAAAACTATGAGGCCTGGATAACAGGAAACAACATTCAAACCTTGGAAGAACTGCACCTCCTCATACAAATGGAGCAGTTCTTGGATGGTGTTCCTGAAGACATCACACGGTACATACAAGATGGAAATCCCAAAGATATCGCTGAGGCGGGGGAGATTGGAGCCAAATGGATGGAACTGGCAGAAAGCAAGAAAGCTACTGTCAAGGGGAACGATTACCCCAGGGGGCACACAGACCATAAACCCTACAACGAGGACAGCCAAAGACCCCACATACCACCCAAGTAAAGCCACAGATCCCCTACCCTTCAACCTCACCAGTCTCCAGTAACTCACCTCGGCCCAGTGACCCATCAGATGGAAGATGCTTTAAGTGTAATGAACTGGGACATATCAAGGCCAACTGTCCCAAGAACACCATGCAAGTGCAATTCATTACACCACCATCACACCAAAGATCCCCAGGCCCGGATGCCTCTCAAATACCCTTGGAGCGAAGGGAAAATTTGAGAGTGGGCGGTAAGAAGGTTACTGCGTGGAGAGACACGGGGGCACAAGTGTCAGCTATCCACCAATCCTTCGTTGACCCCAAATTCATCAACCCAAAGGCCAAAGTTACAATTTACCCCTTCATGTCACAAGCTGTAGACTTGCCTACAGCTCAACTGCCTGTCCAGTACAAAGGCTGGTCAGGAATGTGGACTTTTGCAGTCTATGACAATTATCCTATCCCCATGCTACTGGGGGAAGACTTGGCCAACCAGGTGAAGCAGGCCAAGAGAGTGGGAATGGTTACACGTAGCCAAACCAGGCAAGCTTCCAGACCCATTTCTGTTCCTGAGCCATCCACAGAGGCCCCGTCTGTGTTACCAGAGACCCAGACAGAGGTAGTGGACCCGGATTCCATGCCTACCACTGAAACAGCCACAGCATCTCCAGTCCCAGGCCCGGAACTGGAACAGCAACCAGCACCAGCAAGTGCAACTACATCTTCAAACTCAACGCCAGTGGGCGCCAGCGAGCCACAACTGGCAGAAGCAACAGACAGCCATACCCAAAAGGCTCAGCCAGAGCCTGAAATACCCTCAGGTGCACCAGCGGAGAGCGGTTCACCAGCAACGGAAACAACCCCATCACCTACATCGCTTCCAGAGGGACCAAGCCCAAGTCCACAGTCTGAGGAAGAACTGGTGACCCCAGCCTCAAGGGAACAGTTCCAGGCTGAGCAGGAAGCGGATGACAGCCTTCAGAAAGCTTGGGCGGCGGCACGGAGCACCCCACCGCCTCTCAGCTCTTCTAATTGATCCCGGTTTGTTATAGACCAAGGACTTTTATACAAGGAAATTCTTTCTGGTGGACACCGGGAAGAATGGCAGCCGCAAAAACAGTTGGTGGTTCCAACTAAGTACCGGGGGAAGCTCTTAAGCTTAGCCCATGATCATCCCAGTGGCCATGCTGGGGTGAACAGAACCAAGGACCGGTTGGGGAAGTCCTTCCACTGGGAGGGGATGGGCAAGGACGTTGCCAAGTATGTCCGGTCTTGTGAGGTATGCCAAAGAGTGGGAAAGCCTCAAGACCAGGTCAAGGCCCCTCTCCAGCCACTCCCCATAATTGAGGTCCCATTTCAGCGAGTAGCTGTGGATATTCTGGGCCCTTTCCCAAAAAAGACGCCCAGAGGAAAGCAGTACGTACTGACTTTAGTGGACTTTGCTACCCGATGGCCGGAAGCAGTCGCTCTAGGCAACACCAGGGCTAACACTGTGTGCCTGGCCCTAACAGACATCTTTGCCAGGGTAGGTTGGCCCTCCGACATCCTTACAGATTCAGGGTCTAATTTCCTGGCAGGGACCATGGAAAAACTGTGGGAAACTCATGGGGTGAATCACTTGGTTGCCACCCCGTACCACCATCAAACCAATGGCCTGGTGGAAAGGTTCAATGGAACTTTGGGGGCCATGATACGAAAATTCATCAACGAATTCTCCAATAATTGGGACCTAGTGTTGCAGCAGTTGCTGTTTGCCTACAGGGCTGTACCACATCCCAGTTTAGGGTTTTCACCATTTGAACTTGTGTATGGTCACGAGGTTAAGGGGCCATTACAGTTGGTGAAGCAGCAATGGGAGGGGTTTACGCCTTCTCCAGGAACTAACATTCTGGACTTTGTAAGCAACCTACAAAGCACCCTCCGACACTCTTTAGCCCTTGCTAGAGAGAACCTAAAGGATGCTCAAGAAGAGCAAAAGGCCTGGTATGACAGACATGCCAGAGATCGGTCCTTCAAGGTAGGAGACCAGGTTATGGTCTTGAAGGCGCAACAGGCCCATAAGATGGAAGCATCATGGGAAGGGCCATTCATGGTCCAAGAGCGCCTGGGAGCTGTAAACTACCTCATAGCATTTCCCAGTTCCTCACTAAAGCCTAAAGTGTACCATGTTAATTCTCTCAAGCCTTTCTATTCCAGAGACTTACAGGTTTGTCAGTTTACAGTCCAGGGAGATGATGCTGAGTGGGCTGACGGTGTCTACTACGACGGGAAAAAAGACGGTGGCGTGGAAGAGGTGAACCTCTCAACCACCCTGGAACGTCTGCAGCGGCAACAAATCAAGGAGCTGTGCACTAGCTTCGCCCCATTGTTCTCAGCCACCCCAGGACGGACTGAACAGGCATACCACTCCATTGATACAGGTAATGCTCACCCAATCAGAACCCCACCCTACCGAGTGTCTCCTCATGCCCAAGCTGCTATAGAACGGGAGATCCAGAACATGCTACAGATGGGTATAATCCGCTCATCTATCAGTGCATGGGCATCTCCAGTGGTTCTGGTACCCAAACCAGATGGGGAAATACGCTTTTGCGTGGACTACCGTAAGCTAAATGCTGTAACTCGTCCGGACAACTATCCAATGCCACGTACTGATGAGCTATTGGAAAAGTTGGGACGTGCCCAGTTCATCTCTACAATAGACTTAACCAAGGGGTACTGGCAAGTACCGCTAGATGAACCTGCCAAGGAGAGGTCAGCATTCGTCACCCATGCGGGGGTGTATGAATTCAATGTCCTTCCTTTCGGCCTTCAAAATGCACCCGCCACCTTCCAGAGGCTGGTAGATGGTCTACTAGCTGGACTGGGAGAATTTGCAGTTGCCTACCTCGATGATGTGGCCATTTTTTCAGACTCCTGGCCCGAACACCTACTACACCTGGAAAAGGTCTTTGAGCGCATCAGGCAGGCAGGACTAACTGTTAAGGCCAAAAAGTGTCAAATAGGCCAAAACAGAGTGACTTACCTGGGGCACCAGGTGGGTCGAGGAACCATAAACCCCCTACAGGCCAAGGTGGATGCTATCCAAAAGTGGCCTGTCCCATGGTCCAAGAAGCAGGTCCAATCCTTCTTAGGCTTGGCCGGATACTACAGGCGATTAGTACCCCACTACAGCCAAATCGCTGCCCCATTGACCGACCTGACCAAAAAGACCCAGCCAAATGCAGTTAAGTGGACTGATGAGTGTCAAAAGGCCTTTACCCAACTTAAGGCAACGCTCATGTCTGACCCTGTGCTCAGGGCCCCGGACTTTAACAAGCCATTCCTAGTAACCACAGATGCATCTGAGCGTGGTATAGGAGCAGTGCTCATGCAGGAAGCAACAGATCACAACTTCCATCCTGTCGTGTTTCTCAGTAAGATACTGTCTGAGAGGGAAAGTCACTGGTCAGTCAGTGAAAAGGAATGCTATGCCATTGTGTACGCCCTGGAAAAGCTACGCCCATATGCTTGGGGACGGCGGTTCCAACTACAAACTGATCATGCTGCACTAAAGTGGCTTCATACTGCCAAGGGGAACAACAAGAAACTTCTTCGTTGGAGTTTAGCTCTCCAAGATTTTGATTTTGAAATTCAACACATCACAGGAGCTTCTAATAAAGTTGCTGATGCACTCTCCCGTGAGAGTTTCCCAGAATTCAGTAGTTAAAAAGTGTTCTTAAGATGTAGAAGTCTGTTAGTTATATACTTAGTAGTATATGTAAAGGTGCATGTGTTGTAGTAATCTGTTTATTTTAAAGTTCTGGAAGGAAATCGCCGCCAGTGAGCTTCCCCACTGTCTGCAATTTGGGGGGCGTGTCATAAACAGATAGCTAAGGGTTAATGTCTCTTCCACCTGAAGCACCTGACCAGAGGACCAATCAGGAAACCGGATTTTTTCAACTCTGGGTGGAGGGAAGTTTGTGTCTCAGTTTTTGTCTGTCTGCCTGCTTTCTCTGAGCTTTGGAGAAGCAGTTTCTACTTTCTAGTCTTCTGTTTCTAAGTGTAAGGACAAAGAGATCAGATAGTAAGTTATATGGTTTCTTTTCTTTGGTATTTGCATGAATATAAGTGCTGGAGTGCTTTGATTTGTATTCTTTTTGAATAAGGCTGTTTATTCAATATTCTTTTAAGCAATTGACCCTGTATTGTATCATCTTAATACAGAGAGCCCATTGGTATGTATTTTTCTTTCTTTTTATATAAAGCTTTCTTTTAAGACCGGTTGGAGTTTTTCTTTACTTCAGGGAAATTGAGTCTGTACTCACCAGGGAATTGGTGGGAGGAAGAAATCAAGGGGAGATCTGTGTGTTGGATTGCTAGCCTGATTTTGCATTCCCTCTGGGGGAATAGGAAAGTACTTTTGTTTCCAGGACTGGGAACAGAGAGGGGGGAAGGGAAAAAGGATTATTTCCCTTTGTTGTGAGACTCAAGGGATTTGGGTCTTGGGGTCCCCAGGGAAGGTTTTTCAGGGGGACAAGAGTGCCCCAAAACACTCTAATTTTTTGGGTGGTGGCAGCAGGTACCAGGTCCAAGCTGGTAACTAAGCTTGGAGGTTTTCATGCTAACCCCCATATTTTGGACGCTAAGGTCCAAATCTGGGACTAAGGTTATGATAGCTGTTTATTCATTTTTCTTTTAAGCAATTGATCCTGTATATTGTCACCTTAATACAGAGACCATTTTATGTCCTTTTTCTTTCTTTTATATAAAGCTTTCTTTTTAAGACCTGTTGGAGTTTTTTCTTTAGTGGGGACTCCAGGGAATTGAGTCTGCAGCTCACCAGGGAATTGGTGCGAGGAAGAAGTCAGGGGGAAACTCTCTTTGTGTTAGATTTACTAAGCCTGACTTTGCATATCCTGTGAGTGAGAGGGAGATTTGATCTCTCAGTATTTGTGTTTCAAGGACATGAAGCAGGGAATCTCCTAGGGTGGTCCAGGGAGGGGAGCCTGGGAGGAAGTAACAAGGAAACAAGGGGAGGGGTTTATTTCCCTTTGTAGTAAAACTCAAGGCATCTGAGTCTGGGGGTCCCCCAGGGAAGGTTTTGGGGAGACCACAGTGAGCTAGGCACTGTATAATTCCTGGCTGGTGGCAGCGATATCAGATCTAAGCTGGTAATTAAGCTTGGAGGTTTTCATGCTAACACCCATATTTTGGACGCTAAGGTCCAGATCTGGGAAGAAATGTTATGAGACGGGTGCAGCATGCAAAGCGCCCCTGGCCTTCCCTTCCCTTAGGAGCTGCAGGGACATGCTGGCCACTTCCAAGGAGCTGTGCAAAACTGAGTACGATGCCTGCCAGCCCCACCAGCTTTCCGCCCCAGTACAGTGGGGTTCCTGGGCCGCACGCCACTGCCCCCCACAGCACCAGTGCAGGTCCCGGGCTAACCCCCCAAGCACCCATGGCAGCCCCCCTGGGATGTCCCCGCCAGCACCCGCAGCACCTCGTGGCCACCTCCTCAGAGCACCTGTGGCCCAAGTTTTAGTTGGGGTACATAGTATAAGTCATGGACAGGTCACAGGCTGTGAATTTTCATTTACTGCCTATGGCCTGTCCATGACTTTTACTAAAAATACCTGTGACTAAAACATAGACTTAACTATAACCTTAACTCTCAGTTCTAATGCCTATATAATAACTACATCTTTTATTTTCAGTTATCATTCGCGGAATTACCACCTTTGGAAGGTAGTAGAGATCTGTGAATGATATTAAACAGCTATCAGAGTGGTAGCCATGTTAGTCTGTTTCAGCAAAAACAATGAGGAGTCCTTCTGTCACCTTAGAGACTAACAAATTTATTTGGGCATAAGCTTTCATGGGCTAGAACCCACTTCGTCAGACGCATGGAATGGAATATACAGGATCAGGTATAAATACCTGAAAAGATGGGATTTGCCTTACAAAGTGTGAGGTCAGTCTAATGAGACAATTCAATTAACAGTAGGACATGAAGGGAGGAAAAATAACTTTTGTACCGCAAAGCAGGAATAAATGCTACGAAATAGTGTCCCCACAAGAGCAGAGTGACATAGGTGGCAAGACACCTGCCCTAACTGTGGTACCTATAACATGCATCTTTGCAGTGTCTCTAGTTATGACAATACCGTCAAAAACATTTACATTTTATACCTGTGGTTGTTATGAGAGTGCAGCAGAGATACAGTGAAATAATGAAAGTGGTATTATTAACATTAAATGTCATAACACTTGACAGCTTCATGTAAATGAGGATCTTACTAAGCAAAAAAATGAATACAGCTTTTTCTTTAAAGTGCATTCAGAAATAAAATTACAATTGGCCAAGGCTGAAAGCCAGGAATTCAATTTATGTGACATAAAGACACAAATTAGCTTCTTTTTTGCAGGCGGGGGGGGGGAGAGGGGAGGGCGGTAGAGGGTGTATTATGCCTGCTTATGTGTATGTGTTGTTCCATGTTGCATATGTGTTGTATGATATGTGGTGATGCTTTCTTTTATTTGTGCTTTTCATAACATTTCTTTTTCCTAGGTTTTGTGTGTGTGTGTGTGTGTGAGATGGTGGTGGTCATTTGACAGACAGACAGCAGGGAACAGGTCAAGCAGTTCCAGGTCTCCACCCTCTCTTCCTTTCTGTCAGAAATATAACAAAGGTGCTTTCAGATCTAAATGAAGCAAGTCAGAGCATTCCTTCCCTTTTGTCACAACAGATTTAGCAGGCCCTTCTGATGTGGTTTCCAGCTTTCTCATCTCCCTTACCTTGTCAGAGAGTTGCCATCATTTCGAAAGGTACACGGTGTTTTGAAAGGATTAGGGGATAAAATACAACTCAATCCCTTATAAAAGAGATACAGAGTAGGGGGAGGGGTAAAGGCAATGTGTCATGCTATTAAGGAACTGGACAAGAATAACATACACAAAGAAAACCAGCAAATTAACAGAACTCCCATTCCTGCCAAGTTATCGCTGGAAAGGATGATATTTGACAAATATTTACTGCCAAAAAGGACGCTGCTGGAGCCAGGATAGTTATGACAGTGTATGAAGCAGGAAGATTAGGGGAATATCTGTCAGGTAGAGGTCACTGAGACAGTTGGGAAAAAATAAAATCATCAGTTTTAACTGGTTTTGTAATGAGAGTAGTTAAGTGCTTGGAAGTGCCAGCTCTACAAGAACTATGCTAGCTAACGGGAATAAACAACTGGAAGCTGCAAATGCAGCTTTTCGTTGCACTGGTTCCAGACAACATTTTTTTCCACCTTAGTCTTTTATCATCTGTGTTTTAGGAAATCCTCTCAAATAGTCAAGACAGCCACACCCTGTTCTGCTGCCAAAAAAAAACCCATTATTGTGTTGGGCTTGAAGATTTTCTTCCATTCTGTTCCATAAACTGGTAATCTGCTAATGTGCCAACTCATTCATTTTAACTGTTTGCTCTGAGGAGTGAACAAATCCATTAATAGAGCAAGTTCATCTTTCATCTCATTGGGTAGTTTTTAATATATTTATGTGATACACAGAGCCCTTTATGCAAGTCAAAATCTCTGGTTATAATTTGGACTAAGTGTTTCACACACACAACAAAGCCTTTGAAACATGTCATTTGACTTCACATCACATTGGTTTAGAGAAAGTGAGATAACATCAGAGACTGTCTATCACTTTAGGATGTTTCACTCATTCCCCCCCAATTTGTACAGTAAAATCAAACGTATGAGACAAGAGGCTTACAGCTAATCCTGCAGAAGTTCTTGTTTTGGCAAGGGGGTAGCGGCTTGTTTCCTGCTAACACATTCATTGTTAAATACCTAAATACAAAACATTTATTCTCATTCACCTACTGTCTCAGTAAACATGAAATATTCTATGATTTCGACAATCATTTGAAGACAGCAAACCTTGTTGTAGTTCCCGCTGTTCCTCTGTAGGTGGATGGAATGGAAGCACTTTTCATGGAGATGATCACCCTCCCCTGAAACAAACATTAATTACCAGTACTAATTCAATAATTAACTCTCAAGCTTAATTATTTTTTTCTGGGAATTGTTCTCTCCTGCTGCTTTAGGCAGGGAGTAAACTGTCAGAGGTCTATACCTGATACAGTGTATGCTCTCTCATGTGCTGACATAGGTAGTGAAGGCTGCACCCATTCCCTGCCAACTCCTGCCCAGTGAAGCCTGATTCCCATTGTGCAAAGGAAGCAGCAGGATAGCGCACAAGTGCATGGGAGTAAGTGGACTCTTGTGCCTTCTCTACTCCTTTGTGCCAAGGATAGGATGAGTCATGAGCTGCCCCTAAAATAAAAGCAGGGCAGGCAATAGTAACCTTCACCCTAACATCAAATATTGTTTGCTCTCATTTTTTCAATGAAAATAAGTAATGACCAAGGACAGGAATTTCCTCATCTGGATGTCATTTAAAAGACAGAATTAAAATATTTTTGAGAGGCTTGTGGGAGTCCTACTTCCTGAAACCGGAGTAAACCCTGACCCTTCATGACAGCAGCAGCAAAATGCAGTGGGCCACATGAAGGCCACAGACTGGGCAACTGTGGGACTCAGGGTGTTGCCCCAGAGCTATGTGCAGTTAGGGAAGACGACATGCATGTTCAGGTCCCCTTTCTCCCTAAAAAAAGTTCAGCATTAATGGAGTGAGGTTACATACCTGCCTCCCCAACTCTGGAGCCCCACAAGAGACAGATGAGCCTCAGCTGTACAGCCTGGCCACTTCATTCTGTTGTCACTGCTGGTCCATGAAGGAAGCCTAAATGATTCCCACTCAGACATCATAACAGGGAGTAGGAGCTAATAAATCCATCTTCCTCCCAAAAAACACAGCACCACAGCAATTTGTCTCCCACAGTGCAGCACAATGGATCAGTAAAAGGCAATACTGTGGGGTATCATGGGAGATGGAGCCCAGACAGGGAGCCCAGCCCATAGAGAAAAATGGGGCATGAGGCAGCCAAACAGTAATTAGAACTGGCTAATTTATAGGGGTGTGTCACCTGTTCAAGCTGTGACCTCTAGAGTATGTGTGGAGCCCAGTCTTTAAAAAATATTCAGGCTCCCAGTGGCTGGTAAGAAACATGGCTAATAAAATGGAGGCAGCTGAGAGACTAAGGGAGTTAGCCAGCTGAGTTCGCCAGCAGAAGAAAGAAGGGAGGTAGTTCTTCAACTTGCAGGTGCTCCTCAAGGAAGAACCCACAATAGGAGAAAAATGGTAGGCTGTCTACTGCTAGCTCTTCCTCTGCCTACACCTGTCGAGGCCCTGTCCAGGCAGGCATCCTGACCCTGAAAGCTTCTACCAAGTCCTGGTCTTGACTTACTGGGAATGTGGCCCACATGTTGTCAAAGAAAGCCAGGCAGGGGAACTTCATCAACAGTATGCACATGGATATGTCCACGATGGAGGATGCTAGCTGACTGTAGATGACTACAGCAGCTGCAGAGGATGAAGGAAAACTCTGCAGCCACTGTGGGGAGGAAACTGGCTGCTGGCCACCATGGGCAGTAGGCAATGCTCCTCCTTCCACCCAGATCCCCTGTTCATCATGGTCAAGAACCAGTATGCCGTACTGGCAACAGGAGGAGAGAGCAGGCCCCAGTAGCTGAGGAGGAGGAGCCATCTGCCCCCAAGGCTGGGAGGGCCACAGCCACCACACCCAAGAGAAGGAAGCAAGAGGTGGTGGTCTGGGACTCCCTTTTAAGGGGGATGGAGGCATCCCTGCTTTCCTGACCTGACATCCCAGGAGATGTGCGGCCTGCCTGAGGCCCACATCCAAGACATCACAGAAAGGTTGCCAAGACTCATCCATCCCTTTGAGCACTACTACATGTTGCTCATCCATGTGGGCACTAATGACACTGCCAGACCTGATTCTGAGCAGATCAGCAGTGACTCCTGGTCTCTGGAAGTGTGGGTGAAGGAGTTGGGGCTGCAGGTTGTGTTCTTATCCAGCTTCCTGGTTCTCAATGGAAAATATTGACAGAAACCTTTTTCATCGAAATTTCTCACACAAAAAAATTCTGACCAGCTCGAAAACAAATTTCAATTAGAATTAATACTTAAAGTAGATGTTACGTGGAATGCTTGCAGAAAATTGTTATCTTTCACTTGGTCTATTTCTATCAACTCCACACTACAGAAAAAATAGAACAAGCAATCTGTTTGAAACAAAAAATATCTTCTAATTTTGACCCCTTATTCACTATAGCTGAAAGAGTTGTGCTAGAACACAAGTCTAGGTGTAAAAAAAAAAAAAAGTCTTATATAATTTCTAAGACCCATGGGTGAATCCTGGGGTCCATTGAAGTCAATGGAAGTTTTTTCTGTTGATTTCAGTGGGGCCAGGATTTCCACCCAATGAGTTGATTTTATGTAAAACTGGCTGCCCCTTAACATCCATTTCAACCGATAAGTTCTTAAACTGACAGCTATGGAGAGACTCTTCTCTCACTTGGAAGTTACAATGGAAGGTTCCCTGGTTTGTCAGTCTTCTTCTCCTCACAATAGCTCCTTTGGTGCGCTAAATAGGGCCATGCCTACACCAAAAAATTTTAGGAATCCTCACTCAGTCCTGACTCAGTCTTTTATTCTTTTTGATTGATGAAAGATACACTTATACAGACAAGTACCATAGTGAGGAAGTATCATTTGTCCAACATTTTCAGAAAGCTGCAGAAACTGCCCCTCTACACAAGTTCTGAACTTTACAAATAACTCTGAGATACAGGGGAAAAAAATTTTTTCGAAAACATTCTTCCATTAATGTTTAGTATTGTAATTTTCATTCTCAATTATCCCAAAACACTTCTCAGGCTATACTGAACACAAGGAAAATTCAGCTGCCTTTTGGGTGGAGAATTGGTACATAGCACTTTGCACAACAGGGAGAAGGATATTTGGCTAAAGATACTTCGACTCTACTTTTATAAAAGGTATCATGAGATCTTTAATCTCCAAGCCTAGCAGACAGTATCTCAGTTTATAAGGTTTCATCCTTAAGCTCTTATTGAGCATTTTAAAACAAATTTTAAAAGTCTGCAGAATTAAAGGTCCATAAACTGACACGTAATGGATGATACTTAGCATACACCAAATGTGTGTCAGTAATGAGGACTGCCACTCAAGAAAGAAATGTTGCTGGATGTTGCAGGCTGTCATCTTTAAAACTGCAGTGCTGATGCAGACAGCTAATCTACTATGCTCCACAATTCTCCAGTTTGGGATATCTTAGTACAGAACTATCCAATTAATTGCTTAAAGCTGTAGTAATGTTATGCATGACAAGCAGGAAAATTGTTCTGATTAGGCAAAAGTGCAGAGTCAGACCTCAGAAAAGTGCAGTTGTATTTCCTCATGGATATACAAATTATAGAAGTCAAGACAGCTCTTCCCTTTGAGTGGCTATGAAATATAGACTTGACGCTTTCATTAAAAATCAAGTAAATGGCAGTTTTATATCATCTCTGTCACAAAGGGCCACAAGCCTGTCCTTACAAAGATGAGAGAGAAATGTCCATTTCGGAATGGCAGCCTTGCAATGAGCTCTCTTCCTTCCTCCACCACTAAATAAATAAGCTTCTGCTATGCATATATGAACAAAGGCAAATGTATTTAAAATGGGATAACTGAAAATATCATCTCATCTTCTTTTCTTTCCTTTCACTGAGGACTTTCCTCTCACCTCCTTTTCCTAGGAAACTCCTTGAGTATGTTGGTTAGTAGAAATACCTGCTAGTGAGCTTCTCAGATCTATCAGTAGAAATCCTGTGAATCATCTGCATTAGAAGGGCATTCACAACTGATTTGTAACTAAATACAAACCAGAAACAGTTATAGAAAAATGAAATGAAATCACCAAAGTGCCCTAGATCAGAAAGAAAACTCAATAGAATTGGGAGTATTTCACACAACAGGAGGAAAGAAATAAACATTTTTACTGGAACTATCATATCTGTTTGGACACTCAGCAGACAAAATAAGTGTTCCAATAAAAGCTGGTAGTAATCACAAGATAGAGGCCATCATGGAGGTAATTCATAAGGGTGATTAAAAAATAGTTTTAAAAATAGATCAAGCTTTCAAAGATCTAACAAAAGTGAAAAGTTACATGGAAATGGAAAATGATTGGATAAGTGAACCTGGGAAACCCATAATGGAGCTGGAATAAAAAAGCGAGTCATCAACTTTTATTTTTCACAGCCCTAATAATTATTCCAAGTCGGTGAATGTTATAGGTAACCACCAAGGGATGAATCACCTACAGCCCTACAGGCAAGCTACCAAACATCTAGCAGCTGCAACACACTACTCTCAGCAACTCGCTGCAGGGGTCAGGGATAATAATGACATTCCTAATAGCTGGTACCAAAAACCTGCTAGAGTTTTTACGTTTAGGCCAGTTACAACTAGAATATGCCTTAGCTAAGGGATAGTTCTTTCAATTAATATAAATCCATAGCATCCTTCTAAAAATCTGTCAGAGGGAGGTAAATAAAGTGAAAAAGTTTGCTATGATAAATATAATAACACAAGACAAAAGTAAGTTAAATCATAATGAAAGTGTTCAGTATTGGAGCTACAGACACTTGGATGGAGATGCCCCCAAGCCAGGCTCTCTGAAGAAATGATCTGGAACAGATTAAAGAGTTGATGTGAGCAGTCACTTTGGAAAATATTGTATAAACCAGAAGGGTCAATGTTCCAAAACTTACTGACATTAGCTATTAAGTCCTACAACACTTGGAAATGGGTAGAGGTAATACAGTACGTTGAACAGTAAAGTTCTGCAAAAGAAACATTCTTCAGGCAAAATCCGTTCAGGCTAGTGTTATTTTGGTTAGAGATTATGTTCAATTATTTACTGAATGATTTATTTATTATTAATCAATTATTGATTTGTCACCAAGATTCAGTATTTAAAGTGAAACATCCTGCAGAACAGGGTTTTCAAATATTTTCAGTAGAGAGGGCAAAATTACATTTTTTAATTATGGTCCATGGGCCAGGGAATAAATTTAGGACTGTACGCAAACCTAATTCTATAGCAGTTCTTCCACTGATGTCAAAGAGAGGTTTGCACAAAAATCAAGGGAATTAATATTCATTAAAAGTGAGCAATTAGCCCTCGGTAATAATAGGAAAATCTTCACAAACTCTTTCTATAATTATTCACGCAGCTGTGGTTTTGCCTTTCCATAAATAGCAGATGCCAACTTTTTTATAGCTAGGTCTCTTGGTAGAAGACATTACGGCTATCATCATTTGAGGAGGTGCTGTGGAGACCAGGAAATCAGAGTAAAAGGTTAAAAAAACCCCATAACCTGGGAATAAAAGATAAGTAACTAAACTCCAGAGTGTATCTGCTGGATAGTTGGGTTAGATCTAGTAATTTGCAAATTCTGGGAATCCCTGAAGGGTAAAATTCCCTGAATCTGAATCAGTTTTTTAAATGATGTGTGATAAAAAATTTGATGGTCCTCTATCATTGTATACTGAGGAAGCTTATTAAATTAATTTGAGTGAGGGTCTTAATGACTTTTCTGTATACATGATAGTTATGTTTTTTTCTGAAAAAGCATGAAAAAGACAATAGTTGGTCTGTTGGAAAAAAGTGCTGTTGGTGTTTTACTTTATGAAATGTCTTCATTTTCGCAGAAGCTGTCATATCAGTTGATAACTAGTAACAAATCAAATGTATATAATTGTTACTTCATTTGCAAAACTTTTCACACAGCCACACAGTTTTGAAAGATTCTTAAATGAGATGTAAGTAATAAATGAAGATTAGAAAAGAAACCTTCATTTGGCAACTGATATTGGATTCTCTGAGTCACAGAGTGATAGCCTATGATTGCCCATGTTGAACAAGCTGTACTGCTCTGTTATAGTTTATTAGTGTGTTTCATTTGAAATTATGTTGAGATGTTTGATTCCATCTAGAAGTAGACAGTCTGATTTTTACAAAGCACTGAATAAATTCCTTGTTGAACTTTACAGTTTTTATTCCTTGTATGACAGCAAACCACTAACTAAATTCACCCTTACGTCCCTTATATAACAAGGGTTCCATTGAGGGAAAGCAAATAAAATACCTACCAGAGGTGCATAGAGGGCTGGCCAGCAAAGTCTACCCAGGAGGGATGGCGAGCATTAGCCACTCCTTCTCCCTGGCTACTTTTGTAGCTGTGCTGGCTGTGTCAGTGCCATGAATGAATAACACAGATTGGAAGCTGTGGAAGGTCCCTCTGCAGGCCATGAATGAATCCAGCCCTCTGCTGGAAGGAGTGTTACCTACACTGGGTTTGCAAGAGTGAAGAGGAGTTAGTACCAAGACAACTAGCCTGGGGACATGGCTATGGATTTATTAAAACAGCTAAGGGGTTAGCCAGGAGGGATCTGAACTCAAGTGCATTTTCCTTTTAAAAAAGGAGCTAAGATCAACCAGTTCACAGTTCACAATTGTGGCAGCAGTTACAGAATGGCAGCCTTCAGCAAGCCAGAGGCATCCATGAACACAGCACAGACTCAGTTCTAGAAACAAATTGTAATGTCCATTTGTCATATAATTTAATTCCCAAAAGTAGGGCACAAAGGAGAGAATCAAATGTAGCAAATTTTTCTGACATTACAAACCGAAGTGAGGTTCTATCCCCTTCTCTAGACCATGTCTGTTAAAATAACTATTTCTCTGACAATTCATTTTAGATGCCAGCCAAATCCCAAAATATTAGTACCAGTAAGTATTATTAGATATTGATTCACAGAAGAAATACAGTGTTAAAATAAATGTTCAGTGAAGCTGTTCCGTTTCTGTGAAATAGACTTTTTCACTAAATTGCAGATCTTGTTACTACCTATGCAGGTATTATAGAAAAGCACTGTGACTGAATAATACAATAGAATGTTTTCATATTTAAATGTGTTAATCCAGTTTGAAGAAGCAAGTAAATACTATTCTCCTTCCAAAAGCTACTGACTTGCAATTTAATTACCTGGGGGAGGATGTTAAATTTCTCTTTCTGCATTGTAAATAGCCCAATAAAACTACTGCCAAAAATCACACCTCATGGGAAACCTGGAAGTTGGCTTGAGGATTTAAAACTGTCAACTTTCCTGTAAAAGCAACACGCCTATTGTTGTCATGAGGGCTTTGGTTTTGCATGGTTTCTTTTCTTTATTAGCATTATTTTCATATAAAGAGTGTGTGGGATACAATTATCCACACACTTAACATGGAAACATTTTTGTAGTGTATGCATGCATGCAGTAAGTATGCACAACTATTTTAAAAACAGTTAAGGTCATATGATATATACATTTTAGGATCAATAAATCCATGTATGTAAATGTAAGCACACTGCACAGATAGTGCTTCAGGTTGCCTGTCAATGTGAAATAACTGACAAGTTATAAAGGTAATGGGGTATGAGCTAGGTACTCAAGTTTGAATACTAATTTGCTAGTGATGTCACCTTCAGCCCCCAGCCAAAACCTCCCAAGTGCATCATCAAGGATCTACAACCTATCCTGAAGGACAATCCCTCACTCTCACAGATCTTGGGAGATAGGCCAGTCCTTGCTTACAGACAGCCCCCAAACCTCAAGCAAATACTCACTAGCAACTACACACCACACAACAAAAACACTAACCCAGGAACCTATCCTTGCAACAAAGCCCATTGCCAGCTCTGTCCACATATCTATTCAGGGACACCTTCACAGGACCTAATCACATCAGCCACACCATCAGGGGCTTGTTCACCTGCAAATCTACCAATGTGTTATATGCCATCATGTGCCAGCAATGCCTCCCTGCCATGCACATTGGCCAAACAGGACACTCTCTACACAAAAGAATAAATGGACACAAATCAGACGTCAAGAATTATAACATTCAAAAGCCAGTCAGCGAACACTTCAACCTCCCTGGTTACTTAATTACAGACCTCAAAATTGCAATACACCAACAAAAAACCTTCAAAAACAGACTCCAATAAGGAACTGCAGAATTAGAATTAATTTGCAAACTGGACACCATTAAATTAGTCTTGAATAAAGACTGGGATGAGTCATTACACAAAGTAAAAACTATTTCCCCATGCTAATTTTCTCCCTTACTGTTGCTCACACCTTCTTGTCAACTGTTGGAAATGGGCCATCCTGGTTATCACTACAAAAGGTATTTTTCTCCTGTTGATAGGCCACCTTAATTGATTACTCTCATTATAGTTAGTATGGCAACACTCATTTTTTCATGTCCTCTGTGTATATATATCTTCCTACTGTATTTTCCACTGCATGCATCCGATGAAGTGGGTTTTAGCCCACAAAAGCTTATGCTCAAATAAATGTGTTAGTCTCTAAGGCGCCACAAGTACTCCTCATTCTTTTCACATGCTTAAGTGCTTTTCAGGATTGGACCCCAGGTTGTTAACAAATAGCTTGCTCTGATTTATATTTAGTGTCCTGTGGATAGAAGAATAGATGTTAATAGATGGCAATAAATGTTCCTAACAAACGCAAACAGAAGTTTAATTTAGTGAATAATGGGCTGTTTTATTTTTTGGAACTAGGCTAACAAGTTCTATGGGCTTAAAATATGACTTAATTTGACTCTGAATTGAAATCTGACCTTCAGGATTCATTAAATGCATTCCAGGATTCATTAAATGTATTCTGGTAGCTTTTGCTCACCAACAAGGTATAGAACTCATCTCTCTGAGCCGCACTCTCAATTTGCAATGGAATCTCCATTATTGACTCTATATAACCATAACAAACTCTCATTGATGTAAACAACAGTTATGCGTGAGCCTCAAGAGAGATCTTTAGTGTGAACAAAAACAAACTTTGGCCCATAACATCTATCTGCTCTTCACCCCAACCCCTTACTCTAACACTAATCTGAATATGTGCTTATATATTTCCAGCATCTATATGGAACACTTAACCAAGAATATATATGGAACAAATCCTGTAGATAACTTCAGTAGGGTCAAGTGTCAAAGTAGGTCAACCTTGAGGACTAACAACCTTGAAAATGTCCCTTTACTATGTTGATCTGTTTCTGTAAAGCACATTAAGAGGAGTTTAGCGTGAAAGAGGTTACAAATGTGTTTGATATGATATGGCAATAACTGAACATTTTGAGCATACTAAAGCTGCCGAAGTACATTTGATGCTGCTTTTCTTTACTAGTTAAGTGCCCAATTCAATTTTTTTTAAAAAAAGGTCCAGATTTATGCATAGTGGAAGTTGCAGAAAAAAATCTATTTTTATATGACTTCTGCAACCTGGTGTACATGTCTGAAATGTGGAATCTAGATTTATTTTTAAAACGAATCAAGCTCTAATTGAATATTATTGTTCATAATCTGTACTGTGGAAGTGCCAAAAACCTGTCAGGATCAAGGACCCATTGTGCTGAACAAATACACAGGTAGACATGGTTCACTAACCTGAAGATCTTAGAGTCTAAAATGTTCTGAGTAGCCTGCACATACAGTATATTAACCTCGTTCTTCACAGTGGCTGCTGAATGATCTAGACCAGGGGTCGGCAACCTCTGGCACGTGGCTCGCCAGGGTAAGCACCCTGGCTGGTCAGGCCAGTTTGTTTACCTACCGCTTTGGCAGGTTCAGCCAGTCGCAGCTCCCATTGGCTGCAGTTCGCCATCCCAGGCCAATGAGGGTGGCGGGAAGCAGCACGGGCCGAGGGATGTTCTTATCTCTTGCAAAGCCTGTGAGGCCATTTCACTAAATACAAAATGAGGTAAAGCAGAGATGAGATCCTTAAATTAACATTTTACCAAAGAATCCAATTTCTTCTCTGTACATACCTGCTGTCCTGGGCCAGTAACTGCACCTTAGGGACTTTTATTGTCAATTTTTTTCCCATATTCGCTCCATTTTGTTGGAACCTTCTCCTTTTTGTTATTGATTTCTGTACATACAAGGTACATCCTTTTGGCATATAATATGGTAGAACAGATTTAAGAATAGAATTTAATATATAGTGGTATACGGAGTCTCTGTAGCAATATTCTGATCAACACTAGAGTGGTCAACTTGGTAGCATCATATGGCTATTGTTGAGCTCCCTCAGGCTGATCTCTGTTATCCGACACCTTCTGTAGACATTTACACCAGAGAAAAATGGGTGTAAAACACTACCAGGTCAGAAAGGTAGAATTCTGAACACATACTGCACTACTGTAAATGACTATACCCCCATCTCTACATCTCACATCCTTCTATGTGACCTGATTTGATGGAAAATATTCATCCACAGACTATTAGCATGTTTGAGTCTTTTTCCATACATAGTCAACTCAGAATTTTCTGTAGCACATGGAAACCATCATTGTGGGTTACTGATTTAAAATTCACTCCCCCAACATCTGTCATATGGTGAAATATTCTATCCTTAAACTGCCAGCTTTACAGCAGAAGACACAATGAAAGAGAATGCAGTGCCACAGCAATGTTTATATATATACATCTCTCCCTGCAACTTTGCTATACATGCAGCAAAAACAACATCATAAGTCAGCTCAGTTTTCCCTGGGACTCTAGCTTTACATATGGCTGCAGTGTGGGAGTGGTGGTGTGTAATGACAACTGAATCCATGGGGGAGATGGCTTTAACTGGCTGCACTGGCTGGATGTTATAACTGAAAGAGCAGAAGTGGTGGCAGACAAGGTCATAGAGCAGGAGGAAGCCAGCATTTCTGGGCTGCCCAACCTGGATATAATATCCATTCTCAATGAAGGAGCAAAAGTATAGATGGTGTAGCTAAGCCACTTTGCTTGGTAGTACTGCAGAATATACTTGAGTTCCATTACTTTAACAGAAAGTCCTTACTCTTTGCTAGCAGTTATGTACTCGTAACTCTAAGGACATGTACTGTTTGTTCAATGTGTAGAAGGAAGCCAATCATGAAAAAAACTGGCAAAGGTTCTAGGAGAACAGCAGTGAAGCAGAGAGATAGACTAGATAGAAGTGATAAAAACAGCAGTACTTGTGGCACCTTAGAGACTAACAAATTTATTTGAGCGTAAGGTTTCGTGGGCTACAGTCCACTTCATCAGATGCATAGAATCTAAGAAGATATATATACATACAGAGAACATGAAAAGGTGGAAGTTGCCATACCAACTCTAAGAGGCTAATTAATTAAGATAAGCTATTAGCAGAAGAAAAAAAAATTTTGTAGTGATAATACAAAAAAGTATGAGGATACTTAACATGGGGAAATAGATTCAATTTGTGTAATGACCCAGCCACTCCCAGTCTCTATTCAAGCCCAAATTAATATCTAATTTGCATATTAATTCAAGTTTAGCAATGCTTGCAACAAACCTCGATGCCATCTCTGCTCACATATCTACACCAGCGACACCATCACAGGACCTAACCAGATCAGCCACACCATCACCGGTTCATTCACCTGCACATCCACCAATGTAATATATGCCATCATATGCCAGCAATGCCCCTCTGCTATGTACATCGGCCAAACTGGACAGTCTCTATGGAAAAGGACACAAATCAGATATTAGGAATGGCAATATACAAAAACCTGTAGGAGAACACTTCAACCTCCCTGGCCACACTATAGCAGACCTTAAGGTGGCCATCCTGCAGCAAAAAAACTCCAGGACCAGACTTCAAAGAGAAACTGCTGAGCTTCAGTTCATCTGCAAATTTGACACCATCAGCTCAGGATTAAACAAAGACTGTGAATGGCTTGCCAACTACAGAACCAGTTTCTCCTCCCTTGGTTTTCACACCTCAACTGCTAGAACAGGGCCTCATCCTCCCTGATTGAACTAACCTCATTATCTCTAGCTTGCTTGCATATATATACCTGCCCCTAGAAATTTCCACTACATGCATCTGACGAAGTGGTTATTCACCTACGAACGCTCATGCTCCAAAACTTCTGTTAGTCTATAAGGTACTAACTTATCCTTATCATTCCTATTTTTACCCAGGCTACCCTGGCCGACCTCACCTGAGGCCAGCCAGGAGCACTCACAGGCTGATGATGAGGATGGATAGCAGTCATATTGTACCGTCTGCCACCTAGGAGGGGAGGGAAGAGGGTGCTGCTCTTCAGTGCTGCAGCATTCTTTGCTGCTTTTACAGATCCAGACTAACATGGCTACCCCTCTGATATTCAAGTTTAGCAGTTTCTCGTTGGAGTCTGTTTTTGAAGCTTTTCTGTTGCAAAATTGCCACCTTTAAGTCTGTTACTGAGTGGCCAGAGAGGTTGAAGTGTTCTCTTGCTGGTTTTTGAATGTTATGATTTCTGATGTCAGATTTGTGTCCATTTATTCTTTTGCATAGAGAAGTGTTTTCCTTATTCTAATAAATTCCTTGTTCATTGTTAGAGGACAGTAAAGATCAAATTGGGCATAAGAGCTGAATGCAAGGGATCGATCATTTGGCCCATAGCCACACTGAGCTCCTTTTCAAAAGTAGATTAGCCCATTTTGTCACAGCAACCACAGACGAGAATCAGTAAATATGCCTTAGCAAACACAGGCAGGTATGAAATACTCATTCAGCCTTTAAAGGGAGAAGACTTTTTTTCTATTTCTAAAAGTCCTCCTCCATATTTGTATATTGACTTCATTATTCTTTTAGTATAAATTCAGCCCAACCTTATAACTTTCAATGGGGATTGAGATGGGCGGAAGTATCTTCCATATGGACTTGAGAGAATACATACATTTTTCATCTTGTTAACCTATGAGGTGTTATCTTAGGTTTGCTATCCTGGTCCAATATGTAGGTATCTTTCAGCTTCTGAATAAGACTATTAGTCTGCAGTCCAGTTCTGGGATTTCATTGGGCTTGTGTAGCCAAAAATCAGCCCTGCCTTTCTGCAATGCAAAACCCTGTTTTGTGTTCTATGTGTTGTTGTTTTTTTTAAGTAGTCATGCAGTGAAGAAATGGCATACAGCTCAAGGATAATGGCTGAGACCTATGGCTAAGCACGTTCACACATACACACACACAAAAGAAAGTGAAAAGGAGGGGTAAGCATTGTTATGATATTATAAATTTATAATATATTGAAAAGGATAACAGCACCCAAATAGGATGTTCAAGAGAGACAACTGAAAAGTAATTCTTCCTTTTTTTCTCAATATAATCGACCTTATGTGAAGACAAAATCATAAGATTAATTAATGACAGTTCTGGGAGGTGATTTTTAACCACATTAACAAAATGATATGTTAGAGGTGAATGCTACAAACAAATAAAGTTTATGTAGTTTAGAAAGCAATAACAAAGGCTAATGAAAAAAACACAAATGCCATTGGGAAACAATGGTGGATAGCCAAAGCCTGTGTTTGTGTGGCTAGGATGTTGACTACAGTAGAAAGCATGAGTTGATTAAAAGAAGTTTGAAAGGGAAAAACCCTGATGCCTTGCTTCTTGTGATACCTCAGATTTCAGCCTTGCTATGGTTTGCTGTAATCAAAACACAGGTAACAACAACACATAGAAGTTGGAGGGAAGCCTTAGAATATTTTCATGTGAGACACAGTAGCTGCCAGCAAGTTAATTGCTGAGAATTACTGCAGGGGAATTATTGGGCTCCAAAGAGGACTCCTTCTTTCAGTCTAGAGGTCAATTATAAAGTCAATTACTGAGGCTTATTGCAGATGCCGTGAAGTGCAAGTTAGAGTTCAGGTTGCAAAATGTTTGGTAACTCAGTATTTTCACCCAATCATTACTTTCCAAACTAAACTTCTGGGCTGAAATTTTCCACGGCTTCCCTGCACAGAAGGCGAATTTACTTTTAAAGGATGAACAAAATCTCATCAGCTGTTCTTTGAGTTCAGTGAGGGTGAATAAAATATTTTTTCCCATTTTTAGAAAAAAGATCTAATAATGACCCATTTATAGAAAGCCTACAGCAGAAACAGATAACATTTGGCATGGAATATCCAGTGTTGTTCTAGCCAGGCCAGTTCCAGAATATTTGAAAGACAAGATGGGTGAGGTAAAATCCTTTACTTGACCAATGTCTCTCTCACCAACAGCAGATGGTCCAATAAAAAATATTATCTCACCCATCCTGTCTCTCTAATTTGACATGGAGATAATTCTCACTGATTACTAGTGCCTTTGCTTGGTTTGACAAAAACCTGACTTTGATGTACCACATTACAAAATAAACATTTGAAAATTACATACTTATGTGCAGTAGTTTTTAGCAGTAGTAGTAGTAATAAAATCCTGGCTGTATTGAAGTCAATTGCAAAAATCCCATTGACTTCAATGGGACCAGGATTTCACCGTAAGTTTGTGTGTGCGTTTAGCAACAGCACTTCAGATATTCCTCAATAAAACCTGCTGAATACTACAAAGAATTGTTTGCAAACATTCGTTCAAATTTTGAGTTGCTGTTGGGCACAAACATGTTTGTTGTACTTGTTTTGTAGTATTCACAAACATTTGCATGAATGATTTTAATTTACGGTAATGTTTGGGGAATGACTATTCATCCTACAAATGCTAGGGGTATTTACTATTCATTTTTCACCATTCACCATTTTCATTACTTGATATCTTTCAATTTAAAAGCTTTCAGTCATTCAATTAAAGAATAAGAATAATAAATTCATGTAACTTAGATGCAGCAAAGAAACCTGTGGCACCCTATAGAGTAACAGACGTATTGAAGCATGAGCTTCATGGGTATTGCATGCATCCGACAAAGTGGGTATTCACCCACAAAAGCTCATGCTCCAATATGTCTGTTAGTCTACAAGGTGCCATAGGACTCTTTGCTGCTTTTACAGATCCATACTGAGGGTATGTCTACACTACGGGATTATTTCGATTTTACATAAACCGGTTTTGTAAAACAGATTGTATAAAGTCGAGTGCACGCAGCCACACTAAGCACATTAATTTGGTGGTGTGCGTCCATGTACCGAGGCTAGCATCGATTTCTGGAGCGTTGCACTGTGGGTAGCTATTCCGTAGCTATCCCATAGTTCCCACAGTCTCCCCTGCCCACTGGAATTCTGGGTTGAGATCCCAATGCATGATGGTGCAAAAATAGTGTTACGAGTGATTCTGGGTAAATGTCATCACTCATTCCTTTCTCCGTGAAAGCAACGGCAGACAATCATTTCATGCTCTTTTTCCCTGGATTGCCCTGGCAGACGCCATAGCATGGCAACCATGGAGCCCGTTTTGCCTTTTGTCGCTGTCACCGTAGGTGTACTGGATGCCACTGACAGAGGCAGTACTGCAGTGCTACACAGCAGCATTCATTTGCCTTTGCAAGATAGCAGAGATGGTTATCAGTTGTTCTGTACCGTCTGCCATGCCATTATAAATTGGCGATGAGATGACGGTTATCAGTCATTCTGTACCGTCTGCTGCTGTCATGGGTGCTCCTGGCTGAGGTCGGCCGGGGGCGCAAAGACAAAAATGGGAATGACTGCCCGGATCATTCCCTCCTTTATGTTGTATCGAAAAATAGAGTCAGTCCTGCCTAAAATATGGGGCAAGTGTGCTAGAGAACCAGTGTACCAGAGAGCACAGCCGCTCCATGTCAGATCCCACAGAAACGATGAGCTGCATGTCATTCTAGAGGGTGCCCCTGCAACAACCCCACCCATTGCTTCCCTGCTTCCCCAACCCTCCTGGGCTACCATTGCAGTGCCCCCCTCATTTGTGTGATGAAGTAATAAAGAATGCAGGAATAAGAAACACTGACTTGTTAGTGAGATAAAATGACGAGGAGGCAGCCTCCAGCTGCTATGATAGTCCAGGCAGTACAGAATCTTTTAAACGGTGCGGGGGAGAGGAACCCAGCATCCCACTGCTATGATAGTCCAGGCAGTACAGAATCTTTTCTTTAGACATGAAGGGGGGGGCTGATGGAGCTCAGCCCCCAGTTGCTATGATGAAGACGGTTACCAGCCATTCTGTACCATCTACTGGGAATGACCGGGAATCATTCCTATTTTTACCCAGGCTCCCCTGGCCACCTCACCTGAGGCCAGCCAGGAGCACTCACAGGCTGATGATGAGGATGGATAGCAGTCATATTGTACCATCTGCCACCTAGGAGGGGAGGGAAGAGGGTGCTGCTCTTCAGTGCCGCAGCATCGCGTTTACGAGCAGCATGCAGTAGATGTAGGGTGACATATAAAAAAGTCAAGAAATGTTTTTTTTCCCTTTTCTTTCACCGGGGGGGAAGGGGGGGTAAATTGATGAGCTATATCCTGAACCACCCTGGACAATGTGTTTGACCCTACAGGCATTTGGAGCTCAGCCAATAATGCAAATGCTTTTCGGAGACTGCGGGGACTGTGGGATAGCTGGAGTCCTCAGTACCCCCTCCCTCCCTCCATGAGCGTCCATTTGATTCTTTGGCTTTCCATTACGCTTGTCATGCAGCACTATGCTGAGTCCCTGCTGTGGCCTCTGTCTGGAAATTTTTTCAAATGCTTTGGCATTTCATCTTCTGGAACGGAGCTCTGATAGAACAGATTTGCCTCCCCATACAGCGATCAGATCCAGTGTCTCCTGTACGGTCCATGCTGGAGCTCTTTTTGGATTTGGGACAGCATCGCCACCCGTGCTGATGAAAGCTCCACGCTGGGCAAACAGGAAATGAAATTCAAAAGTTCGCGGGGCTTTTCCTGTCTACCTGGCCAGTGCATCCGAGTTCAGATTGCTTTCCAGAGCGGTCACAATGGTGCACTGTGGGATACCACCCGGAGACCAATACCATCGATTTGTGGCCACACTAATCCAATATGGTAATATCGATTTCAACGCTACTCCTCTCGTCGAGGAGGAGTACAGAAACCAGTTTAAAGAGCCCTTTATATCTATATAAAGGGCCTCGTTGTGTGGACGGGTGCAGCGTTAAATCGGTTTAAAGCTGCTAAAATCAGTTTAAATGAGTAGTGTAGACCAGGCCTAACATGGCTACCCCTCTGATATGTAACTTAGATGTCATCTGCCCTGCATAACAAAATGTGAACAGTGTCTAAACAAATAAACCATTAAGTGACTATATGTGAATAATTCATATTGTAATATTTTAAAACTATGTAGGATATGGGGTTTTGTTTGGTGTGTTGTTTGTTTATTTGTTTCCTTGCATGAATGTAAACTGTGATGAATGTAATCTGTAAGCCGCAGCTCTGCACATAGCAAACATGTCAGTAAGAGAGATTAAAGAGCATAGAACCATCTGTGCTAGTAATAGTCACAAATCTAAAAAAATTGCATCACAACTAACAATAAGCCTTTCTCCAAAATATAATTATTATTCAGCTAACAAATTGTAAAACTGTCTTCAATAGCTCTACCTGGTGACTTTCTAATATTATAGTTGGGTCTGTTAGCACTGCCCATTAATAAGGTTTCCCGACATTCCCTTTATAATACCCTGTTTTAGTTGCTTATAACTTTGCAAAACTTTATCCTTTGGGGCTGAAGTTTTTCATCTAAGGTGTCTGCCTCTGGCTGAATTTATTTGAAAATGTCAGTCACAACAGTTTAGCCATTTTCAAAAACAAAGCCCAGGGAAATATATGTTGTTTTGTCCTTTAAAAAAAAAATATTGAGAACTTTTCTTTGAACAGCTCTAGCATCCCTATGCTTTGGAACAGGGATTTGAACGGTGGGGTAGACTTTTTGCCTTTTGCTCTTCCTGTGAATGTCTGAATAAAGTTGCCCAAGTTATAACTTTGAAAAAATCACAATTTACACATGCTCAGTAAGACTTGCTAGTGCTTAACAGCTAAAATCTCTGAAAAATCTATCCTCATTGCACATGCTTCAGCCCCTCACATCTCTAGTACTTACCAGACTGTATGGGCCAGTCTCACAAATAGACTGATCATATTCCACACCCAGGTTATGGAGGTTCAGAAGGACTTCCCCTTTATTGCTTCTCCAGCAGCTCTAGGCCAGGGTGGGGCTGTGCTCTGGAACACAGAACTGGGAGTCTATCTCTCTGGTGACCTCAATCCCCCCCTACCTCCCCACAGTGGAGGAGGAAGCTGCCTAATTCAAAAGCAGGGAGGGGAGGGAAAAGGGGCAAAGAGATTGGTGAGATGTGGTATGGGAGAAACTATGACTAGGAATTGGAGGGGGAGGCTGGGGCTGGTTGGGCAAGGAAATTGAGGCACTGGGGCAGTAGGGGAGGACAGACAAATCTGACCAACTATTGGCGGGGAGCAGGAGAATTTAGACTAGCTGAGCAAAGAGACTGGGACAAGGAGCCAGAAGCGAGGTTTGAGAGTGATAGAGATTGGATGAGAAGCCTGGAGAGAGAGAATGGGATGGGGAGCCAGTGGGAGGAGGAGAAAGAAAAAGGTTGGCCAAGGAGCTAGGAGGGGAAAACTAGAACTGGCTGAACAAGGAGACTGTGACTTGGCGTGGGAAGAGGGAGAGACTAGGTGTCAGGTGGAGGAGTGACTGGAGCTCGGTTAGCTATGATACCCCTATTTCCACCTCCATCCCAGGGTATTTTGGGGTGCTGTGATCACCCCTGGATGATACAGAAGAAATTATTTGATTAGCTTCCTCCCTCCAGCCCCCATAAAGGGGATGAATAGGATTCACAGTTCAAACTACCCACGGTCACCTCTACACTCAAGCTGTCCCCACTATGCCTTCTAAAGAAAGTAAGATGGTCCTATCTAACAAATCAGCCTTTTTATTAAATGTCTCTCTCACCTCCACCCTAGCATAAGTTGTTCCATCACATTCACTTTGGTCCCAATGGATCCTGCCCAATGCTAGAGCTGAGCCTAAGCCATGAAGTCAGATCTCAATCCAAACTGCCCCTGAGTTTATCCTAGTCACCAGGGGAGGAGAAACTAGGGTGTTTTTAATAGTCTCTGCCTCCATAAGCAGGTGCTGCCTGATGACTCCCCAGCTGTCCCTCCCCAGCACTCATCTGTGTAACAGAGACTGGGTCTAAATTTCTCTAGGAGTCAGAGTGGTGATCAAACCATCCAGGTTTAGATACTCCAGGATTAATGGCAATGAGCTAATGCTTCCAGCTCAGGATTTTCCTTGCGCTCCCACCTGTTGAGGGTGGGTGGCTACACCTGCCAGTTGCACCCTAGGGGAGCAGCAATCTAGCCCTGCTTCATAACCCATCCTGGGAGTTTAAGGCAGCTCTTGACCTTGGTCCACTGTTGAAGCATCGTGTCTTAGAGGGTCAGTGACTAGGAACACCCATATGAAAGTGGAGAGAGAGATACAGGTTTGTTCTTCCTGTGCCAGGAGAGATCCAAAGTTAAAAAGGGAAAATGCAGTAAAACTGATCGCTCCAAAAACTGGAGAGAAATAATCCCACAGTGCAGTTTGTTGATTGCAGGTGCTGCGGAAACAGAACGGGGGCTGTGATGTAATTGTCCCCAACATTCTGGGTGCAATCACGGTGATAGAGGAGGGGGCAGAAAGAAGGAAAAGTGGAACTGTGGGAGGGGTTGAGCCATTTGGGGATAGTGAGAGCCCTTTCCAAGAGATGCTGGAGGAGGCTGAGGAGTAACTAGCCATTCCATTTCTGAGTTATTCCCTTTCATCATTAGGCCAGATTTATAATGATGTTTCACTGCTAACTTTTTCTTTCCCTTTGCATTGTCTGTGGCCTGACCTATTTGACTTTTTCTTTTGTTCCCCAGTTTAGTAAACCTGACATTTTGATTTACTTAATAGCCACATCATCAGGCTTGTATCTGGGCCTACTCATAGCCTAGTCTTATTAGCTATGTCTTTTGGATAGCACAGGTACTTTGCTGGCTTATATAGCAGAGTGTCACCATTAACTTACTATTAATATTCCAGTTATCTGGAATATAAACATTAATGGTTTATGCAGTATGTAAAGCAGGGTACAGCTATGTATGTATGTATAGGAGTACTATATACATACAGTTAATTGAAAACGGTGCTCACTTTTCAAACTGTGTGACTTTTTAAGTGGTGGGAAAAGTTTGGTTTTCTTTTCATGCAAATTTCAGAGTGGAATACAATTTTAATGTGCATTATCTTCTGGTTTCTTAGATTGTGTAAATTCACAATCAGCATAACAGAATTTTGCTGATATTTTGCAAATGTCAACATTAATATGTGAATTTTTACAGGCAATTATACCAATTTTAGCAAAACTGAAAAAATAAATTATTTCATTTTGCTTATACAAAGGGAGATCATCAAGTTTAAGGCCAGAAGGAACCTCCAGAGGATCTAATCTGATCCCTTGTCGATAACAGACCACCAGCCACACCCAAATAGTTGACTGTAATTTTGATACTGTTTTTTTTATCTTACTTTATGGGAAATCAGTTGTACCCGATGAAGTATCTCTCAGATTGTGCCTGTACTGGAGCTAGAGGTGTAATTTCCAGCTTGAGCAGATATATTTGTGCTAGTTCTGATTGAGCTAATGTGCTAAAAACAAAAACAAAAACCACAGTGTAGCTCTAATGGCACAAGCAGTGAGAAGAACTGGCCACCTAACGTACCTAGGATTTCAGAGAAGATTTAACTCAGGGAGGCTAGCTGTTCATGCCACTACACAGGGCCGGCTTTAGGAAGTGCGGGGCCCAATTCAAACAGTTTCAACGGGGCCCAGGCAGGGATGACTAAAAAAAAAACCAAAACAAAACAACAACAAAAAACACCTGTAGAAAAGCACGTGGGACTTATATTCAACGGGCAGTGCTCTGAGTCTTCGGCGGCACTTCGGCGGTGGGTCCTTCACTTGCTCCAGGTCTTTGGTTGCACTGAAGGACCCGCCACCGAAGTGCCGCCAAAGACCCAGAGCAAGCGAAGGACCCGCTACCAAAGTGCCGCTGGAGACCCGAAGCGCTGCCAGGTGATTAAAAATTAAAAAGGCGCCTCTAGCCAGGGAAGGGATTCTCACTGGGTGCTGGGCCCTCTTAGGAACGGGGCCTGATTCGGGGAAATTGGTGGAATTGGCCTAAAGCCGACCCTGCCACTACACTTCAATTTTTAGTACACTAGCTCAGTCAGAGCTAGCATAGATTGTCTAGCTGGGCTGGAAATTATACCTCCAGTGTAGACGTAGTCAAACTAACTATCGGGCCTATCAAATGTCTTTGATGGACAAAGTCTCGCTAAAATTTTAAAACTTGAGTGCTGAAGGTTCTCTTCAGCAACAGTCTTGGGGGAACAGCACCTCTCAAAATTTAGGGCTCTTATTTGGCTGCCTAGAATTAGTTATTTTCCCTTTACCCTCCGTCCTCACCATGAAGCTGGGAACAATTTCCAAACAGTCTAAAAGTTAAATTACAAGGAACTAAACAAGTTGGCTTATAAAGCCTGGTCTTCTTATAAACGTTACCAGTAAAAAACAGGGAAGATTCCAGTTTGCTTTGGTCAAAACTGAAATTTGACTCTTGAGAGTCACTCGGCCCAACTGAAAAGTTCATATGTATAAAATTATTAAAAACTCTGAGTGAGGGCCAGAAGCTGTGAGCTACTAATAGTCATTAATTTCTTATTTCAGAGTAGCAGCCGTGTTAGTCTGTATCCGCAAAAAGAACAGGAGTACTTGCGGCACCTTAGAGACTAACAAATTTATTTCAGCATGAGCTTTCATGAGCTACAGCTCACTTCTTCAGATGCCTAGAATGGAACACACAGACAGGAGATATTCACACATACAGAGAATTTCTGAGTAACCAACTCTTCAAGGGGTTAATCTCTCTAACTCATATGTTTATTCTGCTATTAGAACAATGTACTGAATAAATTGCAAGACTAGGCATTTGACAATTTTAAACTACCTTCAAAATCCTCATTTGTCTTTCTGTTTCTACACCTAATATATTATGAAGATTTCTAGAGTCATTCTAACAATTCAACACACCAATGTTTTGGTATTACTACAAAAGAGATTGTTATCAGCACAGATCATGGAAGCAGCAGCAACACTTCACATTCTGTGTTATCACATAGTCATTAAATATTAAAAATACCCAAGACTGTAGTCCTATTTAATGCTTCTGAAGGTTTCATTAATATTTTCAGAGGAAATAAGAGATTATCTTTATTACTTTAATATCTGCATTTGAGGCTGATGATATTTTCCATTAAGAAATACATCCTTTAGGTATGGAGAAAGGAGGCAGGAAGTGGGGAGGAATATAAAAAAAGAAGAAATCTACTGATTGCCTTCACTTCTTAGATAAGATGCTAAATTTCTTTTGGGAAATCCAGCACCCAGTTTGAAAATAAAAAGAAATAAAACCTGAATCTGAATGTTAGGAAAAGTGTTCCCATCTGATTCAAATACTTTGCAGGGAATAGCTACCAGTAGTCTAAAGTATGTGCTGTTGCCATGTTCTAAGCATTCTCTTTTATGTTTACGTGACAAGGAAATATGAGATTTAGGGTTATAAAAAAAAACCCTCTACTTTTTTCCAAAGGAAAAAGGACTAAAAATCATTATATGTCACAATTGTTATTGATTGTTAAAACTCAGCCTAGAATCGATGTAAAAGTGGAAGATGGAAACAGACATAAAAACCTATTAATCAGTGGATAAAGTTAAACAATGAGTCATGGGTGATAGGATATTTGTAATTTCAGGTGAGATATAATAAATCATATAAAAGTTCTAGTGAAATTTTATGGGATTTTCTGAATTTTTGTTCTTTTAAACCAATGATTGTCTTTTCCTTAACAGATTTTCTATAATTAGAGCCCTTACAAGGAAGATGATTAAATATTAAAAGAGTTACAAGAGACATATGGTCACCTTTGAAAAATCTGGGAATCTTGTTTAGGCTGCATCTGTGTCAGTAACAGTTTACTAGCAACGTTAAGGAATCCATGCTGTATACAAGTGGACATGTACTAGAGGAAACTTAAATCTGAGGTGACATGGTGCCAGAGACAGTTTGTGTAAACATCCTGCTCTCAGATGCTCAGACCCTCACCTAGGTTAGACATATAAAAAATGGCATATTGTAGAAACAGAAATCCTGACTCATCTGGTGTAAGGATGAGTTCCAATGTACACAAAAATAAGGGTTCCACTGAAAAAAACATGCACAGACACTGAACCATCATGCATTTTCAATTATCAGGCTATAGATATCAGTACAATGAAGTTTGTTATATAGAATTTGTTACTTGAGTTGTTAAGGAGAATTGGCCGTCTTAAAAGTTTGAGGCTCTAGATTGGGAAACAAGTACATGTGGCTCTGTTCTAGATGCACACTGAGCCCTAACACAACAAAAAAATTTCTGTCATTACTGACAAAAAACAGTGACCAGCCAACCTCAAATAAAGCGGAGGTACAGTTTGTGAAAGCACCCAAAAAAGCCAGTGGCGGATTACTGCATGGGCTGATGAGGGCCAATTTGGGAGTCCCGCAGGCAGGAGCACCAGAACTCCGGCCCCACCCTCTGCTCCTCCTCTCCTCTAACTGGGGTCTCTCCATCCTGTTCCTTCTCTTCTCCCTGAGGTCCCCCTCGACCCAGCTGGAAGTTGGAGCCTGTGGTAGGGTAAGCCTATTCCCACTCCCTGCCCTCATGCTGATTTGGCCAAGATGCCCATTGGAGTCTGTCTCCTTTTCCCCCTGGCAGCATGGAGCTGGCCTGAGGCCCCCCCTCCTTGCCCCCAAAGGGAGATGCACCACATAGTTAGGGGATCACTGACCTAGGCTGAGGTAAGAGCCATCCAGAGAGCCCAGGCCACTGTGGGGAGCCCCAGTGCCTTGGGCGAGGAGCCAGGATGCCCTAGAACAGCCCCAAGCCCATGTCCCTGCCCCCTAGGGTGCACATCCCAGAGACGTTGGAGAGTCCAGGGCTCCTCGGAGTTGCCCAGGCTCCCTGGGTGGCTCTTACCACAGCCAGGGTGCTGGCCAGGCCAGGAGGTAGAGCCTGGGGGAAGGGGAGGAGCAGGGCCCCATGGCAGGGGTGTGTATGCTGTGGGGAGCCCAAATGTCCTTTTTGCCCAGAGCCCCAATAAATCTTAATCTGCCTCTGAAAAGGTCAGGTGCTCATTTGAATTCTGAACTACAAGTGTTCCTGAGTCATAAAATCTGGATCATATGTGAACTTTCTCAAAGTTCAAGGTCTTGTATCAAGCAATTTGGTTGATCCTGTCATGTGCACCTTTTACACAGTAAGTTTCAGGATTGCTACTAGCACGTCAGACTTCTATATCAGAAATGGACTGACATCCATTTTATGTCATCCATAAAATCCTTTAATGTGCTGTCAGATTTGGAAGAAGTTAACTTAAATAAGGTATGTTGCACACAGCCCACTTAGTGACTGAACAGTATATTACAGCTTAGAATACCATTACATCTCCACTCTTTAAAACTAAGTTCTACATTGCTACTATTTGGAAAATTTACTCTACCACACTATTTTGAAGTTCGGTACTTATAAGTCTGTTAAGTGTCTCTGAATCATACTGGTTTTCTAATTACATGACTCAAATGCATAAAACTTGGTTATCTGGCTGTCCATCATCAGCAGTGACTGGCTCTGGTCAGTTCAGTCTTTGGGTCTTCTTCTCCATCTGCCATCTGTAGAGTTTCCTTCATTGTTTGTTCTTTCTAAGGAAAAAAACCCGTAAATGTTGACAGTTTTGTTGAACTCTCCACTGTTGGTCTTGATCAAATATGATCTGGGTGATGAATTCTTTTTCTTCACAATGGCTGAAATTGTCTGTCCTTTGTCTCCATCCAGTTTGACAAGAACGTCGTCACCAGGTACAAGACCCAGAAGTTCTCTGAGTGTTGTCTGTTGTAAAAGTGCTTGGAAGCTCTTTTTGCCTTTTTATCCAATTTGTCTCTTAATGTCTGGCCACTTCAGAGATAGATTTTTTACCAATATTGGAACACTAGTTCTGAGATTCCAGCACAACTCCTGATGGGAAGGAAATGAAAACTCAAATGAAAGCTCAAATGAAAGCTCAAATGAAAACTCTTTCCACTTTTGTTTATCCTTGGTGAGAGCTAATATAAACATATTTTGTACATAATTACTAAATATTTATAAACTGGTATGGAGAACAGAGGTATTTCTAAAGCTGAGACTTCCGTTATAATTTAACAGCAATATTTTTAGAACACGAAGAATTTTTCTTTGGGCTTGCTTTGTCCATCTTTTGATACAGTATCAAGTACTGCAGTTTCCTCTTTCATGCTATTCCTAACCTCCATGCTCCGTAAACTTCAAGGTGTTCAGAATGATGCAGCTAATGCTGCTGGACTATATGACCTCCTGTTCCAACCCTAATCTTCCAACCCTAATCTTCTATGATTCTATGATATTCGTAAAAGCAGCAAAGAATCCTGTGGCACCTTACAGACTAACAGAAGTTTTGGAGCATGAGCTTTCGTGGGTGAATACCCACTTCGTCGGATGCATGTAGTGGAATTTTCCAGGGGCAAGTATATATATGCAAGCAAGAAGCATATTCAGTAGCTGCTCTTTAACTCAAAAGAGCAAGGAATGGATCTTCCTGATGTAAGATTATCCTAGCTGTTTGTACAGCTCCTTCAGCCTCTCTATTCACTTATGGGTAATGTGGGCTGCTAGTAATATGATCTAGATCTTATTTCATTCAGAATGACTTAAGTTCTGCTGCAGTGAATTGTGATCCATTGTCCATTACGAGTTGTTCTAGAATAACAATGTGAGCAAAAGTGAACTTCAGTTCCTCAGTAACACTGTGACACATTCTGTCTTTCAAGTACATTATCTCTGTATACCTGGAAAAATAGTTCACTCTGACCAGTTAATAATGGCCTCCGAATTCACACAAATCTGCAGCTAGTCTCTTCCAAGGTCTGTCTGGTAGTGGTGTTGTCATGAAAATATCTTTCTGTTGCATCAGTCTGTTAGCTCTAGTAGGTCAGTTTTCTATATCATATATGGACTGACTACAGAGTTTTCCTCTCAGAGAGATACAAACTCCAGACATGTATGCATTCCATAAGATCCTTTAAAGTACTGCCTGGTATGGCTGAGGTTAGTTTAAATATGGTAGTAAGTATGTCACACACAGAGCACCACAGTGGCTGATAGTATAATAAAGTTTAGTATTCCATTACAGAGTCCATCTTTGGGCACTGCTGAATATATTATATTATTAATTAGTAGTAGTAGTAGTATTTCTGATTTGACTATATTACCTGTGCAAATCTGGACTGGACGTCCTGCACAAAGAGGTTTCTTTCTCAGATGCTTGATGCTTCCTCCTCCTAAATTAGGCCAGATATGCCGCAAATAGTCTTTTATACTGCCTCTCATATTGCTCTTCCTGGTTCTGGATTGGACCTGAAGTTAAAGGTGTTTGCAAATATGAAATGAAGATTCATACTGGGCTTGGGATGAAATTGCCAGTGTTTTTTTTTAACGCCAAACTAGTTCAGACATTCTTAATCAAAATCACTTTCACGTGTCTCATGCCACGGAACCATTCAGGTGAGTACACTTAAAAATACTGTTGATACTTCAGAAATTCAAAGAGGAATTGATTCAAGTAATAAGTAGATAATTTCCTTTTTTTAATATTTATTTTTTTCTTGTTTTAGATTCCACAGGTCTCTCTATTGCATCTGCTTAATTAAAAGAACAGACTTGAATGGTAGTGCATTTTCATAGTGTATCTGCAGACATACTCTGACCTGAAACAACATGCAACATTTTGTAAATCAGTGGGATTGCATGGGGTGCAAATCAGGGCAGAATCCAGCCTAATACATCTTAGCTTTCAACAGAATCAATTATTTGCACACTTATCAGGTTTGTTTCCGTGTCTCACTCACAAACAAATATTAAGGAAAAGCAGGGAAGAAAAAAAAGTGTTGTTAAACACAATTAATATGCAGTTACTTATGTCATGCTGTGACCTACTGCTCTGCTGTTGAGCAAAGGAGGAGAAGGGCCAAGCAGTTCCCCCTCCTCCATACCATCTTGTGTGTGGCAACAGGGTACAACAGCAGTCACAGCTCTCCCCAAAGCACAAGGGTTGTTTCTGCTATTCTTCCCATAGTACGCAAGAGATAATGAAGGGGTAGAGAGGTAGTTACCCACCTGTTAATGTGTGCCATTCTGTGCTGCTCTAGGACTATATGAAAGAGGGAAATATGCCGCTCTGCTATAACCACAGAGGAGGATTACTGCGGAGACACATATAGTATGCGTTTAAAGATTATTCCTGGCGAATTAGCATGGTCTCTTTCAATTGAAGCCATAAGGTTTGAGTTTTAGACATGGCTGACCACAGATTGACTTTTACATGATCTAGTTGTCATCACATATCACACTTGAGAAAAAGATCTGGGGTAGCTTTCTGTCTGCTTTTTCACATTTTAAAAACAAAAATATGTTTATGCCATGTGCATGTTGACAGCTGGAACATCAATAGCCACAGTCAAAGAAACAATACACAAAGAAAAAGTAAAATACCCAAAAGGAAGTTCAAGTCAGCTCTGCTACTGTGGTACTTCAAATGTACTGGTAATTTAGTTAAAAAAACTTAACTAATACAACTCATAGCACTTTTCATGTGGAGATGTCAAAGTTCTCTACTGATTTTACAAGGTCAACACAATACACGTGTATATGAACCACTCTGCCCAATACTGCAGGGGGAAATGGCAGGAGTTTAACAGTTGAGGAAAGGAAGTGACTATTACATGTTGTTGACTCAGTTATTGCTACATATATCTTCAATCTTCTCACCTGAAGGTGTAAGGGCCTGTAAATTGCATCCTTTACGTTTGTGATGGAAGGAGCATTCAGCCCAGGGGGCAGTACTGCCTTTCTGCCCATTGCTTTCTTCTGGGAAATGTCATAAAAAAAGGAAGCTTTGAAAGATGGTCTGGGCTGCAGAGGAACCTGCCAGCACAGAGTCCTGTACTGAAGAAGGGATAGTATTGAAACAGTGCATCTTATAGCCAGCTTGTCCCTTCCCACTCCCAGCCATTGGTGGGCTGCAGCTCCACGGCCCCTGGCATGGATGCCCTTCATCCTGGGAATCCAGTGAATTAATCCAGCCCAATAACCACAAATGCTCCAGTTCCTATTGTTCAGAGTTTTCCTGCCATATTATTGCACAGAATATCTCTGCTTAGAACCTCTAGTGACAAACTTTGAAATGGAGAAAAGTTAGTCTGTTCAGTATCTGCAAAGAGGCCTCGTATTTCAGTTAAAATGACAAGTAACATTTAAAAAAAAAAATTCTGACACAGCTCAACACTATCAATCAATTTCTACTGTTCAAATAAAGCAACAGTGCTGAAATTGTGCTGTGTGATACATAGACCTGATTCATGCCGTTGTGATTCTCTAGTCCATTTAAGCTCATTCTGCACTGATGTCAATCTCCTTCAATCTGCCTTGGAAGATGCCAACACCTTTCGCCAAACAGAGCCACACACTCTTTGGACTCCCATCTCCAAAGCACTTTCCCTGTTCTCAGGCATCCCATGTATGAACTGTAGACCTCAGTGACACATCAGATGTTCTGCGGGGGTGGGGGGGAGGATGTCAGAAGTAAGGGATGGGAGGAACTGCAACAGCAAATCATCAGACCACTGTGCTCCTTTCTTGCCTCTTCCAAAGTCCTCATTTCCACATTCTGGTTTCATTATTCATAACTATTTAATGGAGATCTTTTACATTATTAGTAATGGATAATGGAAGAAGTAGAAAATGAGGTTTTGGTAACTGTTGCATACACATTTGCAGTGCAGAAGCCACTTCTCAGGTTGTGGTGGGTCAAATACACAAATACAGCAGCTGCACCAAAGCTTTGAAGAGAACTTACAATCGAATTTGAAACCAGCCATAACAAATGAGTTCCACAAAAAGGTAGGTAGAAAGTGGGGAGGGTGGAGAAAGATGATTTAAAAAAAATATGGGAAAATCTGTTCTAAAGGTTTCTGAATTTGGAACTACATTTTGATGTTGCTGTTTCTAGCAAAAATACAAATTTTCTGTCTTTTAGAAAGGAAAGAATGAACTCACTCCACTTCCGTTAGATGCTATTATCCCATACTCTCTTGGTTTGTTTGTTGTTTTGTTTGTTTTGACAGGTATGGGCATTTCTGCTTATTAAGTATATTATATGTATGCTATGATACAGTGGTCCCAAATCTGCACTCAAATCTGCTTGCACAACTCTGGAACTCTTCAGTGGGAAGTACCTATGGGCAAAATTAAGTTCACTGTAGGACAGGTGAGGCTATTATAAGAAGATTAAGATATGATTTTTTTTCAATTATTTCAAATGGATCATTAATAGTACAGTAATGTACATTTTTGTGATCAACAATAAACTAAGGATGTGCCCACTTAAAAGTCTGAGGAGTTAACTCCGTTTCTGGGCTCAGAGATCGAGCCCACAGGAATAACTTCATGAACCAGAGAATCCCCACAATTATCTAAACACTGTTTACCATGAGGAAGCATAAAGAAAAATGGCCAATGTTTCAGTGGATAAATTGGGGTCCTCAACCCAGTTCCTCCAACCCTTATTAAGGAAAGACAAATGCTGAGTAATCTGTGGAATTTAACAATCTATGGTTTCTTACAAACTGCAACTTCTTTCTAACACAGGAATTAAATACAAGCAAACTGGCTTAAGGATACCTTACTTTCTTTTCCTTGACAGCTTATTTTTGTTTGTTTGTTTGTTTGACTTCTTTATGACATATAAAGAAGGCCAAGAAACTTTTTTTTCTCCTTTTTGTTACGCTAGAAATTTAGGCCCTGTCTAGGTTAAAAGTCTCTATTGTGACTGAAGAACCAATGAAATGGTGCTGTCACATGCACCCAGAGAGTGAAATATGAGCAACTGATATGAAAATGGGTGCATGGGGAAGGAGGGTTGAGCAAGAAGGTTCGCCTCACACACACACACTCTCTCCCTATAAAGCTGTGGAAAGGCCACTCAAAATAGCCAGTTCCACACTCCATGCACTCTAAGGAGTGCAGCAACTGTTCAGTGCTGTTTCCTTTGCATCCCAGGCAGGGTGATGGGGAACTAGAAATCTAGAAGCCCTAGGAGTACTGGCCTCAAAGATCAGGCTCATGTCTCCTCTGCAGTCTCGGTTCCTGGTGCGTCTGGGTTCATGACTCTGGGGCAGCCTGTCAGGCTCCATTCCCTTTGCTGGTGAATTTGGACATTTTTGTTTTTCATAACAAATCAGACAAAACCACATTTTGGATATCAAAATTCCACATACAATGGAATTACCTGTCATAGCTCTGCTAGAATGTATGTTTTTCATTCTGATAGTGCTTTTCCTAAATCATGAAAAGTGGTCAGAGTCTGTACTGACTAGATCCAACAGGTCCTGCAGGACTTGCCGCCATAATAGCAGGAGCAGGTAAAATGTACTTGGATTGGGTGGGCAAAAAAAACCAGACTACAGTAACTTGCAGGAAAACACTAAATCTCTCTTCAGTTTCTCATAAATAGAATTTCAGCGATGTAAAGCAAGTTTTTCTTTTTAAAAAAATGAAGTGTTAACACTTAAATATTAGCAAGGGATAGAAAGAGATTTGATGTCTATTATAACAGGAGTTAAAGTATTTTTACATGGTTTAAGCAAAATTTGTTTTATTCTTTTAGTGGTAAAAATTGTGTCTGAATTCAGCTTATATATATAATATATTAACCAACCTATGGGTCTGTTTTTTTTAGTAGCATGCGGGAAACTGTCTCTCTTGCAGGATTTGTGGGATCTAAGGTTTTTGTGGGTGAGAGCAGGATAAAAATGCAAGAAACAGTGTGGTAGCAGGTGGAAATGGGTATTGTGGGGTGGGATTAAAAAAATAGTCCCATGCAGGCCTCTAGTACAGACTTCATGGAAACTGCAATCTGAGCATAGGAGATGATTTATGCTCATCTATGATAGTCCCAAATCCTTCCTGTGCACAAGTGATTTGTGACTCAAATTTGGAAAAGCCACATCTCTCCAGCAATTTTCATATCTCACAAATGTTGTAAGTTATACATAATGAATAAATCACAGTGATTTTGATAGGACTAGAAAGGAAGGTTTTTAAAAATAAGATCATGAAATCCTAAGTTTTTGCTTAAAATCTGATTTGGACTGTGCAGTCTGTTGAAGGTGGGGTACCTTGCCGCCTGGGTCTGAGGAGGGCCAGTCCTCCTCACTCAGTTTCTAGACCATGCTTGATGTGGGGGCGGGGGGAATCAGCGAGACCTGTCAAAGTATGGCTCAAGCCTGCCCTCAAGTGGGGCTGCAAACCATCAATCAACCTTGGCTAGGGTTCAGAGCGGGGCAGCCAACACAGGCATTTAGCTTGGGTCTGCCTTCAGGCAGAACAGCAAATAAGCACGTAGTCCAAGCTCTGGTTCACGGGGGAGGGAACAAAGTCTCTCAGTTCCAACCTGTACTGAAGTGTGGCTGCAGACAGTTAATGAGCCTAGACTCTGGTTCAGAGCTGGGGGGGACACAACATCACCCAGCCAGGACCTGCAACCAAAGTCAGTTAACTCAGGCTTTCCTTCAGCTAGCCTGAGGGAGGGGGAGACTGCCACCCACAGCTTGGGTGGCAGGGAGGATGCAGGCCCTCCCACTCCACTGCATCCAGGTCCAGGGCCCTAAGGGAGGTGGAGGGGTCTGCCACCGTGTCAGTGGGGATCCAAGCCACAACACACTGACTCAACCAGCATTACAGCCAAACAGGAGTCTACTATCCCTGGGCCACTTCCATGCTCTGCCTCCAAGGGTAACTGCTGATCCAGTGAGGTGAGGTGACCGGTGGGGGCCTTAGTTAACATAAGAATGGCCATACTGGGTCAGACCAAAGATCCATCCATCCCAGTATCCTGTCTGCCAACAGTGGCCAATGCCAGGTGCCCCAGAGGAAGTGAACCTAGCAGGTAATGATCAAGCGATCTCTCTCCTGCCATCCATCTCCACCCTCTGACAAACAGAGGCTAGGGACACCATTCCTTACCCATCCTGTCTAATAACCATTAATGGACTTAACTGCCATCAATTTATCTAGTTCTCTCTTAAACCCTTTTATAGTCCTAGCCTTCACAACTTCCTCAGGCAAGGAGTTCCAGAGGTTAACTGTGTGTTGTAAGAAGAACTTCCTTTTATTTGTTTTAAACTTGCTGCCCATTTAAACCTGTTGCCAGCAGAACCTCGACGGGTTGGGCCAGCTGGTAGTCCGGGCCAGCCGTCTGTCTCCTATGGGGCCAAGTTGTCCAAGAGCCCGGGTGGTCCAGGCCAGTCATCTTCTTCTCCCGGGGTCAGGTTAGTCCAGTGTCAAGGCAGTCTGGGCAAGTCGTCTGCACTCTGTGCGGGCCTGCTGCCACCTCCCTACAGGGGAGCTCAAGCGAAGCATTTGTCACCTCCAGTGGCTGGGCCCTGACTGAGCTTCCAGGTCCCACCTTTATACTTCTGACCCCACCACTAGGCTTCCGGGGGCAGAGATAGGGGTGGGGCTCAGCCTACGAGAGGGTAGAGCCATCTTCTTTTTCTGTGTCTGGAGAGGGCCAGTCCACCTTACTACAAGCTGATAATTATGTGTAAAAATCCTTCTGAGGCTAGTTCAGAGTCACTGTATACTTAAGTGGCCTATTTTACACAATTAAAGTTTCTTAGTGGTATGTTGTAGGTGAGTAAACAAAGATATTTTATAGATAAAAGGGTCTAATAATTCACCAGGGTAGAAAAGTATTTATTGTGCTGCTACTGCTGCATATGACATTCCATGTTCAACAATGACAGACTAAATCTTTGGTTCTGCATCTAACATGAATTTATAAATACTCAACCTGTTAGTACCACATCTGTGTAGCAAATGCAGAAATCACAAAAAGTCCTGCTAAATCCAAGCCTGATATTCAGTAACTCTGTGGGCAGAAGCTTTTACAGGGAATTTCATCTAAATTTATGTTCACTAGACAGAGTGAAATACATGGGATTCAGAGGAAGGTGTAGCCAATGATTTCAGTTTATTTATCCATTTATTGTGCAACATTATGATTAATCAATATGTTATATTACATATATTCATTGTATGTTAATTAGAGTTAATTTGTGGAGTTATAAAACTATATAAGACTGATCAGTATTTAGAGGAACCAAATATTAGACTTGAGTAAGACATGATGAAATGCAAGAACCCATAGATTGAGACTTAGCTATTTTAGGCCTTGGAGACAAGAAATGATTACTTAACCCAATGACCAAGAAATAACTCAACGCCCTAAGATTATGGGAAAAGAGGTACCAAGTGGTAATATTGTGCAAAATTACCCACAAGATTAATATCAGATCATAAAAATACTATAAAGATGCATCTGTCTCAGACATATGTCTTAACCACAAAACACAGGTTGTGCGTCAATGCTAATGAGAACAAAGGGCAGTTATACAGCCTATAGAAAATTGGGGTCCCTTAAGTTTCCAGGAGACAACAGACCAATAAGAGAAAAAAGGGTTGACGCTTTTATCGACATGCACAGAATCCAAGTATAGGCAGAATCACATTATAAAAAAGGGGAAACCCAGAACAGGAAAATTGAGCTCCCAGTGAGACACTTCAGCAGGAACTATTCCTCTACTGATGATCAAGCTTTGAGAGACCCATCAGACCATAACACTATTGTTAAGGATGTGAGTATAACTATATTTGCAACTTGTGCATAGGTCTGTATAGAATTTCTATATGCTTGAGTAATCAATCATAACTTTAATAACACTTGTAAAATAGACTAGACTTTGTACTGGTGAATGTATGTGCGGTCGCTACCCTTGGTCTTTATGCGTTCCTAGGGAGACTAACTCTGAAGCAAGTAGCACCGGTGACCACTCTGTTAAGCTTGAAACTGTAGCTGCCAGAGCCGAACTCATGGTGGTGTAATACCACGTAACAAAATTCACTTTAAATAAAATAAAAGGCTACAAAGGTCAGTAAGATTATTCTTTAGGGTAGTCTCAAACTAACAGATTCATTTGATATAGAAAGGGGGTGTGGGGATCTCCGTAATATCACCTTCTCCCTGCTACATGTGATGTGGAGCCCAAATGCTTGCACTGACAACTGTGTATAACAAGCGCAGCACGTTTAGCGAAGATTTAAAGGGACAATTCTCCAAGTGACTTGGTGGCTTTAAGGTAGACTCATTACCTTTGGGAAAAATATGAGTGACAAACTTTCACCCATAGTCATAGGGTTCTACTGCCCTTTGTTTTCAAGGCTGTCTTCACAAGAAAAGGGTAGAAGTAATTACTTGTTTATGAAATGAAAGCTTATAGATTCTGATGGGGAAAGACTTCCCACCCTTCTTCCCCTTAGATTTATCATGAAATGCAGGGGCAACCAGGAATGATGCTGCAGGGAGAAGATGATCCCCAGCCCTTATGCCTATCTCCAAAACCCCAGGGATCACAGTCCCTGCTGTATATCCATGGCTGGGCTTCCATGGATCCCAGGAAGGTGGGAAATGATTGTGCAGAAACTGTGGGTCCAGACATCCATCCAGTTTCAGTCACCTGCTTTCACATGGGTGAAAGGAACAATGTAGGCTTCACTTATTTTCCTATATGTATAAATACAATATTTTTGTTGAGCAATTTAACTATTCCTCTGAAATACGTATTCACTTGGAGTAGTCCTTATTGAACAGAGGTCAACAACAAGGATTTGTTTTTACAATTATCAGTAGTTGAAATGCTACTAAGTAGCTTCCAATAAATATTAAGTCCCTTAAAGGGACCTCTAGTAATAAGTAAGTACTTTACTTTATGTTAGTCATGTAAATGTTCTGTGCCATTTCTATCAAAAATATGCAATTCTTGGTAACTCTGAGGGCAAGTAAATATTATAGTTATTTTCAGTAATTAATAATTAATCAGTATATGTTTCTTGGATTGAAAAGGGGAAGACAGATTGGTGGAATTATGACCTCCCTTCCATTGGAACTGCCACCTCAGAGATCTATCAGCAGTCTTCATTCACTCCTCTATTCTCCTCTTTCCTTTACTTAAACTAATTGCACACTCCAATTCTAATGGTTAAAATGCCTTAAAATTCTGCAATTTTTATGAGAACCAAATAAGCTCAGTACTAAGGCAGTTTGCCTAAATGACTTAGATGGCTATATCCTACTTTCAGCAGCGTCTTAGATACTTAGGAACCTAAATCCCATGGACTTTCAATGAAACTTAAGGCTCATAAGTGCCTAAGTCACTTTTGAAAATGAGGCATAATTATCTAAATCACTTAGGGCCAGATTTTCAAAAGTATTTAGGTGGGCACCTAGTGGCTTTACTGAAGTGGGTTAATGCCTCACTCCCATTGAAATCAGTGGGAATTAGGCACCTAGCTCACTTAGGTGCTTTTGTAAATCCCACCAATATCTTTAGACAGCTAAATACCTTTGAAAATCTGGCTCTGGTGACTGGGAGGTGAGTCACAAGACCTTCTGTAGTTTAACTGCTTATACAAGTGAATCCCACATTACCTAGTAACCTTGGAGTTGCATTATAACATTTCAGCTGATGGCTTAAGGAAAAGAGTGTGAAGTTTAAGCACTTATGCTTGATCTGGCACATACTGTCTCTGTGCCTGATCCAGCTCCCTCTGAAGTCAATGAAAAGCCTCACGCTGACTTCAGTGGAGCTGGAGGAGCCCCTGACCACTGACACATCACCCAAATCTTCCTCAGCCAGAAGAGGAACTGCCAACACAGCACAAAAAGAGCCCTGTATTATGTCCATGGAAATTGCGCAACCAGCCTTGAATTTACAAGTACAAGCGGCAAAACGAGTATACAAGCAAGAGAGAGGTGTGTCTAAAAAAAAGAGATAGGAAGATCATCATGTACATGTAAGGAAGCATTGGGATGGATGGACTGGCTGAGAGTATATGTTTGTTTGTGGGTGGCTAGGGAAAAGTGAGGGGAATCCAGAGAGTAGGGCAAAGCAAAGGAAACAGTGTTTATATTTAAATTTAATCCCTGACCAGTGGTGAATATTAGGAGCAAAGGGCCTTCTCAAAATCAAAGTATTGTTTATTTTAACAATAGGAACAAAGTATTTACAGAAAAAGAATTTTAAAACAACAGACTGTCTGCACACACTTACCTAACCCCCCTACCATCCAGCGATAGTGATCTGGGCAGGTCTGGCTTCTTGAGCTGCCCCAAAAGGTGCCTGCATCTTAGTCAGGTTCCTCGGAGAACTCCTCCAACAAGTATCCCCTCTTTTGAGAGAAAGTCTCTTTTTAAACTGCTTTTGATCCTCTGTTTCCCAGGCCTGGGCTCTACTTGTCAAAACTAATTTTGTAAATAGGCTGGAGTCAGAAGGCAAAATCTCCAGAGCTAAAAGTTTGGGAATTATCTCTTAACAACTTTTCACTGTTTGCTGAAGGATGCCTTACCTTGAGCCATTGTTTCCCTTCCTTCTTGTTCTTCCTGACAACCCCCATTAAACTAAACAAACACATGTATACAGTAAACTTCTCAAAAGGGTATTCATAAGTCATTACAGAGCAGCTTAACTTTAGTCACTTCTCCACTCTGATTTAGGATTTTAGATCAAACAAACTCTTGTGCCATAAGAAAATTGGGAGTGTCCCATTCTGCAGCAGCCGTTCGCACTTTTTCATGATCTTGCTATGTAAATAAATGCCTAGAATGTGGGACCCCATCTGTCAACAGCATGGGTTGATGTTAGCAGCAGAGGATGAGGAGATAGCAGTTATCGAGACTCAAAAGGAGTAGCATCAGATACAACAGGAAGAATGGATTATGAGATGACAATTTTGTTGCCCAGACTATGAAACTAGTATATCTCATGTGTACTTTGTGCTCATGAGAGTGGGAGAAATATCTCTTCAATGATCAATACTGTACAACTGCTTCACTGCTACTATGAGGTACATGCTGAATTTCATTCATCTCATTGGAAACATTGTTTAAAATGACAGTATGGAAACTCATCAAGATGGGAAGGTGATGGAGAGGAGGTTAGAATGTTCTGATAAAGCTGAAGGTGTGAATAGCTGAACTTGGGATACGTCTTCTCATATTTTAAATTAAAACTTAAATTATAGGAACAGGCAAATGTCACCTAGATGACACTATAGAAAGGGTTATTTCAGAAGATTTTTAAATTATATGTTTTTTTTCTTAATGCAAGACACAAATTATTCTGATGAACTGAAAAGCTCAGGGGAAAAGACAATATGTATATGAAAAACAGAAAAGAAAAGACACCTTAAAGTGTTGCTATATATAGTCGACTGTCTGTGTATTGCTGAGCAAATAGATGAGACTGCTCAATAGTCTAAGCCAACAATTACACATTTTGCCCATTACGGCGGCCCTTGATAGGACAGCTCTGGAGGGGTGAGGTTATTGTGGCATAATCACACCCTTGGGTATTTGATATACAACTGCATCTCGAATCTTGTAACACCCCAGAGGTGTGATTATCTGCTGTCATGCTTAAATTCTTAATTAAAACAAGAGCTGAGGTGGAGATAAGATCTGTGATGGATTATGGTCATTCTTTGGTTCTACGAGGGGCTATATGTGTCTTTGGAGTTAAAATTCAGGTGCTTGAGTGAACTCAGCAATACTGAGATGTACTCAAATCTAGCTTGTCTTAGTTTTACCTATGACCTGACACAACCATGTAGGATCACTTACAGCATACAAAAGCAGCAAACTCCAGAAATCAAATCAAATTCCCTAAACTCTGAATGTGTAGGACCAAAACCATTCAGACACTTTGGATCTTTAATAACACTTCAGAATTTTAATTAGTTAAAATTGTAAACTTCTACAGGTTTGTAATGATGCCAAATTAAACAAACTGATTCTTGCAGTGGTTATACTGAAAAACAGAACAACTGAATGGAAGACACAAAACACTGGGAAAATATATACTAATGAATATTAACTATTGTACTTTGCGAATATTAAGATGGCTATGTGACAGTGGTACAATTAACAAAGCACTCTGGTGAGTTTTTAACTTAATTTTATTTTATTTTTAACAAATATTAACTTGACTTAAGCTCTCTTGTAAAGGTTACATTTGCATTTACAAAGAACTTCCAAGGAATTTAACTACAATGAATTTTAACAAGGCAGCTTCCAGCCCTCACTATTACCTATTTTTAAATTTTATGAGGCTCTTCTAGCAGTTTTGTAGCTGTTAAGATGAAAGTCTGGATGCATGCATTCTTTACAAGAAAAGAAGAGGAGGTGGAGGAAGAAGAAGAAAAAGAAGAAAGAAAAATAATCAATTTGGTATCAAATTTATTCCAAAGCTGAAAAGTGCATTTTTTTCTGATTGTGAAAGAAGACATGCAGGGAGGTCAAAGGTCAAGCAAAGAGGAGACAGTATTGTGTAGGAACTGTCACGCATCACCACCTATTTTGACATGCACAGGGCCGTTTGTTGTCTGTCGAACATGCAAATTAAGTGCCTGCTGTCATAGCTAGCCGATATCTGAAAGTGGAAAATGAGACCACCTGTAACCAGTGAATGGAATGATGGACAAGCATTCATAGCTCGTCATTTCCAACGCCATTCACACCACCTCCGAATTGCATATGACATGTAAAAATCTTTTCTTAATATTCACAACCGGGAAGTTTGGGGAATTATGGAGGCTTCAACTGCTGCATCTAATGGGTTCTCCAAGCAGACAGCTGTGACTGTGAGCTGGCTTGATAATTAGGTGTCCAGGAAGATTTTATGCTATGAATCCTTTAAAAGGCAGAAAAGAAAAAGAAAATAATGGCAAGCAAAACTCACTGGAATAGAAACCATATTAACCCTTGAATATCTTCCCTACCACTGGGCTTTTACACTTTCTGTGAACTCAGATTTGTAAAATCAAAACTACAATAATTCGTCTTCTCCTTCTGAGCAGCACTAATTTGCAATCCTGCTACTTGCTTCTTCAGGAAGTTATGTTCTAAAGCACTTTAATGATTTTAGTTTCCTTGGGAAGACTTGAAAGCTCTAAATATAATATGCCAATTTCTAACATAGTTGAAAGCATAGACATATAAATATATTTATTTATATAAAATCTCTAGTAAAGACAATGAATTGGATTTTAAAAAATAGAGATTCATCGCTGTACTAAATTCATGTTCCATAGCAGGTGTTTGTACATATGAAAACTGAATAATTTAGCTAGACCTTCTACAGTACTTCGTTAGCATCTCTGTTCTGCATAAGGTCCTATATGTACTGTATATGTTTGTGCATGGGGCCCCATATATACTGCAGAAAGTATTTTTGTTAAGGTTCAGAAAAACTATTATCTGTTGAGTATTACTTCTGCTTGTTAATTCCAAGCTCCTGTTAAAAATATTCCAAGCAGAACTCAGTTCTAAAATATTTAAAACTAGAAGAGTTCAGACACACCACCAGCACAATAAGCTCACAAATCCTGTTATTTTAGGCAGTCCTTAATTAATTAATGTCAGTGGACTGGGCTTCCCATCCCTAAATGAAATATTAAACACTTCAGTGTGCTACTTATGTTCAGTTCTCTGAAAGATTCTTTCTGGTTAGACTGACACCCAAACAACACACACACACACACACACACACACATATACAGTAGACAGTTCAGGCTGGTTATTCAGCCTGCTGAAGATGAATCACAACTCAGAAATAGCAGATTATTTATTAATATTTTCAAGCAAACTTAGAGAAGTTCGTGGAGTTCTGCTAAACAAGGACTGTTCCTGGTCCTTGTGGTGTGAAGCTGGCATCACGGAAATGATCAAATACATCTAGAAAAAAGTATATGAGTACTTCTAAACCAATTTATTTGAGTCACACAGTTTGAAAACTCTCCTTGTAAACAGGCTTTATACTTGAAAAAAAAGATTATAACTTTCTCCTTATAGTGTACATGCAACAAAACACAACTCACCTGGTGTCCTGGGACTCCCAGCTCTGGGCCTCCTCTTACTCTCCTTCTCCCTCCCATCTCCTTCTCTTTTGGGGGATCAGAGAGAGGCCAGAGAGGGAAGAAGGGGAGCTGCCCCCCAACTGACAGTATTGTTCAGATAGGGAAGGAGTGAGGAGGGAGCGAGCAGTTAGACTGACGTATTATTCACAGGAGGGGCAGGGAAGGAGGGAACAGAAAAAGTCCAGCAATGCAGGGCCAAAAATGACCCTGCCAACCCTGTTCCCTCCTTTGAACAATGTGTTGACTCAGCATTTCCCTCCTCCAACAGTGGCTGAACTGTGGCAGCTGGTGTGGTAGAGCCTAGACTCCACCTATCCACACTGTGGCTAAACCATTTGCATGTAGAGCAAACTCACCAAATTTCAGCCCAAAAGGGAAAACACTGTGAAAGTTATAGGCAACTGAAACTGTAATGGAAATGCTTGGGCAGTATTAACTATGGGCATCACTATGGGTCAGATTGCAAACCCCTAACTCACATTACTGATTGCCAACCCTTTAACTCACATAGATAATCCCCTTGACTTAAGTGGAATTACGCACAGGTGTAACTGCTCACCAGTGTGAGTAAGGGGGGGTACAATCTGGCCCTACATGCACTGCCTAATATAGGAGGAGATGGTGTTAGAAAGAAATCATTAACAGATGCTAATGTATACGTATTATTACTACCCATTCAAATATATTTGAAATGCTTGTCTTATCTTGGGCCAGATTCTGCCACCTTTACTGATGTTCAGTAATCAGTACTCAGGCAAGTGATCCTACTATACAGTTCAATATAGGTCACATTGGCAGAATGCAGCTCTCCCTGAGGAAGTGTAGTGTATAAAACTCTATGGACCCAATATGTAACCAGTGCTTATCTTCATGAGTATTAACTCAGGGGATCAGCCCTAGTAAATGCTCTCCAGCATTAGTATGGGTTGTACAGGCTAGATCTATCCAGGGCCAGATTAATGCAGGAGCTTTAGGGGCTGCAGCCCAGGGACCAGGGCTAAGAGGGGCCCCACAAAAATAAATCCATAACTATACGCAATTCAGTGAACATAAGAACATAAGAATGGCCATACTGGGTCAGACCAAAGGTCCATCCAGCCCAGGACACTGTCTACTGACAGTGGCCAATGCCAGGTGCCCCAGAGTGAGTGAACCTAACAGTGATCTCTCTCCTGCCGTCCATCACCACCCTCTGACAAACAGCGGCTAGGAACACCATTCCTTACCCATCCTCGCTAATAGCCATTAATGGACTTAACCTCCATGAATTTATCCAGTTCTCTTTTAAACCCTGTTATAGTCCCAGCCTTCACAACCTGTTGATCACAATTGACTGGTCAATCCTGAAGCCTCTGCCAGTCCATCGCGATCTCCAGTGGTGCAGCAGGGCTCAGGCAGGCTGCCTGCATGCCGTGGCCCCACACCACTCCTGGAAGTGGCCAGCTGCTGGTAAGTCTCTGTGGCCCATGGGGGGCGGGGGCTCCGCACATTGCCCCTGCCCCCAGCACTGTCCCCGCAGCTCCCATTGGCCAGAAACCAGCCAATGGGAGCTGTGGAGATGGCACTGGCAGGCAGCACATGGAGACATGCTGTGGTCCCCCCCTTCGCCACTGGGGAGGGCAGAGACATGCCAGCAGCCTGCTGCTCTTTGGAAGCAGCATGGGGCTATGGCAAGCAGGCAGGCAGCCTGCCTGAGCCCTGTTGCACTGCTGGCCGGGAGCTGCCTGTGGTAAGCACTTCCCAGCCAGAGCCTCCACCTCCCACCCCCTCCTGCACAGCAACCCCCTGCCCCAGGTTAGAATCCCCTCCTGCACCAAACTCCCTCCCAGAGCCCAAACCCCTCACCCTCTCCTGCACCTCCAGCCTTGCGCCCCCTCCTGAACCCAAACTCCCTCCCAGAAAGAAACGAATATAACAACTGTTCTAAGGTAAGAAGTAGGCTATTTTGAATTAACTTAACTATATTCTACATGTTTTAAGACTGAAATGTAACCACACAATGGCTTTATGTTAATTAAAAGGCAAGTTTAGTATAGCATTAATAAGCTCTATGCCATAATTGTGATCATTTTGTTTTAAATTAGGAAAAAAGTCTTGTATACAGGGGACCCACAAAATCTAATAGCCCCAGGCCCAGAGAAGAGTTAATCCAGCCCTGGTCCTATCTGCTGACTTAAGAAGTGATGTGCTGGAGTCAATGGGAGATGCTGAGTGCCTATCACATTTGAAAATCAGACTTATATAAGTATGTAATTACAGATTTAGCAACCCAACTTCCAACTTACATTTTTGAAAATCTTGGCCTATTGTTTTGTTTTATGTTTTTACTTGAAAATCTGGTCTTTTTGGAAGAAATATAGACCAAGGATTCAGGACTTCTTTTTCTTTTGGTGAGACCAGCATTGTGACTACAGGGAAGAACAAGAGCAGTTCAGCAAATCAAGTTTTCTGTGTTATGTATTTGCAGGAGTCTACTCACACTGCTAAAAGAATCTGTCAATCCAAAATTGCATGGACCACAAATTGAATTTATAATGGAACCCTGGTTCCAAACATAAATTTGAAGAGACTATTGATTTTGTTATAAGAGTGAAATGCACCTCAGCACAAGGCCCATGCACTACTTAAATGTAGGTCCCACTTAAGCTCTATTTTGAAAGCTAAATGAAACTTAAACTGTGTGCTCCCTTTGCACTGAGTGATGTTCACCCTAATTGAGCAAACTCAGTAACAAGAACTCTCAAGGTATTTCCCAATAAAATTGCCTAGAAGTGTTATCTAACATTATATGTATTTAAAATAAATATTTATTTATATTTCATAAGTTGTTAAAATACTGTAAATTCACATTTGTACTATCATAAAATATACCATCGTCTGATATTTAGAATAATTGCAAAAGTTTGTATCCCTGAATTAAAATTCATACTGCACTTCTGTGTATGATAACATTCCAACTGACAATAAAATTTATTTATTGAAGCCTTTATAAAAAAAAAACCTCCAACAGTGAATCATACAGGTAAGAAGGAGAAAGGCACAAACAGTCTCTTGCATGCTTCAACCCTCATTTTCTGTTTTAGTTTAATTTCTCACATCACTTTTAGGTGAGGGTTTTATAATAGACAATTATTTCCAGATGATTTTATCTAGCTATTTTAGAAATGCTCTCATAGTATTATCTAGAGTTTAAGGGTAAGTCTGGAAGAAAACACAGTGTGACAATAAGTTGTCTGTCAAAATATGCTATCAAAGGACGTGTACTGGACTAAATAACAAACAACAACAAAGTAGGTATCATGCATAGTGATGAAGTTCTCAAACTGCAGTTTTATGATGGCAGCTTAAAGTTTCTTACATGCTCTTGTGTTGCAACATTGAATGAGCCAGGGACAGCTGCACCAATTCTACACAATTAGTCAAGGTCAGACACTGTAAATTGAGGACATTCACTATTTGTCAAGAGAACAAAAGAAGGCGATCTAGCCATTCTCAGCTGGGAATGACTGTTAGCTAAATGTATTCAATAGGTGGTAAAATTATGCCTGCCCTCTTTTTGTGTATAGTGGAAAGGGACAATCTTTCTGGACAATTCAAGTGTAAGAACTAACAAGGCAAAGCAATAGCACAAAACACAATCTTGTTTTAAGTACTGAAAGCATATGTTCATTGACACAAATTAATGTTTTGACACTTGAAGAGATGGCGATAATTTCAAAAAGTTTCAGGTACAACCATAAAACTTACCAAAAACTAAAAAGCTTACTCTGATTTTAATTATTTTAAAATATATTTTTTCATCACTATAGAACAATATAAAATATACATAGATAGACTGGACAAAGTCTCCGCAAAGACATTCTCTCAGTATAAGCAAACAACAATAGATAGAAAATTTAAAAATCAATTTTTGAAGTTCCTACTATCCAAACATTTGTCATTATTATAAGAGAAAATACAGGGAAAAATGTTTTAATAACAAGATTGCCATTTTGTTGGTGTGTAAGTTAATGATATTTACTTGGTACTTTATCTGTGTGCATGAAATAAAAACAGAAAAGGAATAGTAACCAAAAAATGAATAAGAAGATTGAGATACATAAAGGAAATGAAGTGATGGGTTTCATGGCATTGTATAAATTATAGAAAGTTATAAAGCTATCAGAAACCATTTCTTAGAAAATAATACATATGTACAATAAGTCATTTTGAAAAATGAGTTTTGCCTGTGTAAATTTATTCACCTGTGCGTGCAATGTTGCTTTTTTAAAAATTGTGTATCTCTTTGTGTGTCCACAATTGTATGCTAACAAATGAATACTGGGTTGAGGCCACTGTAAAAATTTTTTTTATATATTTAGATTTGTTTTGGTTGTATTTTGAAAAATGGTTCACAGAGCATTTGAATATGCAAAAACTATTTTCTAAAAAAACTCTAGAGTGGATATGAATGCTATACTATATACTTTTCAATATTTGAACATTTTTACATGTGAGTAAATTGTATCAAAGGCAGCATATCTTTAAAGCAGTTGAGGCAGGAATTCTGAAAATTAAGTAGAGTTGAGGGCCCTGAGCTGTCTAATATCTATCTTTAATTGAAAGCATTGAGGGCCAAATTCTTCTTCTCTGGACACAGCCTGAAACCACGTTGTATTTGGGCAGCTCTGCAGAGATCCTGGGAAAACAGGAACTCACCTTTTAGTAACCTTTGCAGCTATAGAATAACAGAGCCTGTAGCAGCGGCTGCAGCCTAGCATGCTCCACTACAGAGGGGAGGGAGAATGTGAGGATCCACATAGTGCTGTATCAGGCTCTTGCCCTTCTTCTGCCCCACCTCTATGCCTTTCACTGCTGCTCTTAGTGAGTCACCATGAACCTGAGTTCCACATCAGAAGTGCAACCATCTGTACTGGCTCTGCACAAGGCTTGCCCCCTTGTACAGTGGATTTGCACTGGTTCTGCTGCCAAGGGATCATCTACTCCCACAGAGAAGGGAGCAAGATTTGTCTCTAAATTGATTACATTTGGGGAGGGAGCTGGAGAAAATAATCACAGGTTTTCAATTTTGAAAATTGTTACACTGAGGTTACACAAAGCAGAAACATATTGTTTTTAATAGAGGTGGACAAAAGCACGCATCATGAAGTCAAGCATTCCATTTCAGATGTGTGGGTGGCAGGGGCAAAGAGGGGTCTGAGAGCCTAGAACCAAACTCAGACCTATAGTTTTGTTTCAGGATTATACCCAAAATTAGAAGGGACCTTGTGAGCAGTTGACTTTCCCATCTAGTTCCTGACATAGTTTGGCCTGTCTACTGTGTATTTACTAACTCCCTTCCTGAAGCATTCTTTATTGCTGACTTATGTAATATGAAACATAAGCTTCCTGCATGTGCTTGCTCCTGAGCTGGGCTGTTTTGAGAGTTGCTCATTACCGGATTGTTTCACCCCATCCTTATGTTTCCTACCTCAGGAAGATATTAAAAAAAAAAATTTATTTATACCCTCATTTAGAACTAATAGGATCCATCTGATCTGGCTATAAGAGTGAACCAACAAAATACTCTGCCTTTTTATGCAGCATCTTAGACCCTGACACCAGGATAAGCCAGAAGAAAAGCTCAATGTCTTCATTAGTGCTGGCTGAGAATCAGAGGGAAAACATCACTTTTTTTTTTTAATTTGAAAAGCATTGATCAACTCTAATCTTGAAGCAATGTCTTAAAACCTGACTTTTTTATATAGACCCAGGGTCAGATTTTCAGTTGTGGTGGTGTTTTACCTGGTGCAGGTTGGTGGCCAAAGGTGGCTTAATGCCACATCCGATTCCCATGTGCACATTACACCAAGCTACAGTGTACCTCAAAGGCCAATATCTGCATTTATGGGTTGATGGAACATAGCTGAGCTCCAATATACCACCTTTCTCTCAGTCATGCCCTGACATGTCCCCTGTATTATGCGCTCTAGTTAGTGTGAACTCTTATACTGGATCTGTCATCTGGAGACTCCCTAAGACTATGGAAATCCCCAGGAAGTGAGTTACTCCAATTTTCAAGTTGCTTTGCAATGCAGCAACAATGCAAAGCAACCAGAGGTGGAGGGAAGAGCAAAAATCTGGTCCCCTTTTTCTTGTTACATTTCAGTTGCAGCCCAATCCCATGAGAATAGCCATTCTTGTGAGAATTCAGCTGGTGATGAGTGAAATCTCATGAGAATAACTGATCTCGTGAGATTCAGCCATTGTGGACTGAAACATCATGAGTATAGCTGAAATGATTTTAACACCACTGCATTCAAGCCTGAACCCAATAGCCTTGATTCAACCTTGAACCCTTTTCCATAACCTAGCCTAACTCTGATTGTATCCAAACATCTCCTCTTCAGCCCATCCATAGTTTTAATGACATATATACACACACATATGCACTGTATTGTATAAGATGCTGGTTTACTGTGTTAACTTTTAGAACATCCCTTGTCCATCTGCCATGGAGCAGGTCAAAAAAATCATTTAAAGTAAGGTAAAGTTAGTTGATGATACATGCAATAAAAAAGTCAGATTTGATTGAATGTTTTTGTTTGCATGTTGGGACAGGGATAGGGGACTGGCTTACTACCTTCTAGTTATAAATCCTTATTGGCATTTCATTATTGCATTGTTTACAAAATCATGAATCCTTGACTAGTTCCTTTATCATAATTCCAATGTCAACTGAATAAATCAGAACAAGAAAATGTCAGAGTACAAAGTACTTTTTCATGCCATTTGGCTAGGTGATGCAGGGTAGAGGTATTCATGCAAAAATACCTCAGTTCAAATCTTGCTGGTTTGCAGGAGAATAGCATATTCTTCTTTATGGTTAGTACTTAGTAGTTACTTTTCTGTTTTCTACTATGATGTCCACAGAGGTAAATAAAGCTCACAAAACAGAAGTATACACTGAGGCCATGAGTACGCACTGAGGAAGCCGACTCAATACAGATGATTTCTGCCTACCCAGGTAACTCATGACAAATTAATATTACTTACTTTTGTCTGTATTTGCACTATGCTTTACCTGCCAGGAAGCAAACAGATCAAACAACTGTTATCAAGGCTAGTATCAAGTCTTCATCCTATCCACTTCCACCTCAGCTGAGAAATGTCTAGAGTAGAGGCCGGACGCTTCACCTGTAGGGAAAAAACCTAGCAAAGATTAAACTTACCGTAGAAATGGAGAGTGATAAAACATGTGGCTTTGCATTATCCATGTCAGGGGAGAAGTTTGCAGCCATCAGGAGGACATGGAGAGCCCAAGAACTTGCAGAGATTTTGAGTGTATTCTCCACCTTTCTTAGGGCAGTCTTAAAGACATGGAGTAAGATCCTCAGCTGATGTATATTGTCATCACTCCATTAAGTACGACAATTTACATTAGCCGAGGATTTGGCCCAGTCAGCCCCTCCGTGCTGCTCCTCCTTTTTCCACAGTATAGCTCGCTCAGGAGTCTTACTCCTAATATGTCTCTCCTCCTGGTTGCTCCCTACTGGAGCTGGGGGAGAAAAATTGTGCAAAACTTTTTATGAGTGAAAAATGCAGATTTGGTACCAATGACACTTTTTGTGAATTTCTGACACTGGATTTATGACTTATTACAATAATCTATACTCTACTAACAACCCCCATCCCCTAGTTTCCTTCCCTCTCCCTCCCTTCCTTCCCCCCCTCTGACTGGGGTGGGGGGTGTTACTGGGCCACTTCACCTTGAATGGTCCTTTGAAATATGTGTTAACCACTTATGCTAAACAATCTGTATTTAGCTGTGACATTCTTAGTACCTTTCCAGGCCTGAAAAAGGGCTCTGTGTAAGCTCAAAAGCTTGTCTCTCTCACCAACAAGTTGGTTCAATAAAAGGTATTACCTCACCCCCCTTGTCTCTCTAAAGGCTGAAACTTTTTGATTGACATTTTAGTTCAAACTTTCCTTTAGTCATATTTTAAAAAAACAAAAAATATTTTTAAATGCTTGAAGTGAAACCAAAACATTTAAGTTTAGGACAAACAAAATGTTTTAGAGTTATTTCAGCTTTTCAATTCACCAAAACATTTTTAAAAATTTTTTTTTGTTCATCCTAAATGATTTTGTAAAAGTATCAGAGGGGTAGCTGTGTTAGTCTGGATCTGTAAAGAGCAACCAAGAGTCCTGTGGCACATTACAGACTAACAAATGTATAAGCATAAGCTTTTGTGAGTGAATAATCACTTAGTCAGATGCATGTGATGAAGTGAGTATTCACCCAGGAAAGCTTATGCTCCAATACATCTGTTAGTCTATAAGGTGCTACAGGACTCTGTCAATTTTTTAAAAATTACCATTGTTTTTCAGAATTGCAAGTGCACTAAAAAATACACTTTTGCACAGCTCTACTCACCCCTATCTGCACCTCAACCAACACAAAAAGCCTAAAGTGGGAGTTTATGCTGATCTTATCAAAGTTATGGTGTTCCCAAACTATCGTAACCTAGTCCCAGATTTGGACCTTAGCATCCAAAATATGGGGGTTAGCATGAAAACCTCCAAGCTTAGTTACCAGCTTGGACCTGGTAAAGCTGCCACCACCCAAAAAATTAGAGTGTTTTGGGGCACTCTGGTCCCCACAAAAACCTTCCCTGCGGACCGCAAGACCCAAATCCCTTGAGTCTCACAACAAAGGGAAATAAACCTTTTCCCTTCCCCCCTCCAGGTGTTCCTGGAGAGATACACAGAAGCAACCTCAGTGAATCTAAGCAGAGGGATTCCACCCTCCCGTTTCCAGCCGGGAAACACAAGCACTTCCCTCTTCACCCAGAGGGAATGCAAAGTCAGGCTAGTAAATCTAACACACACAGATTTCCCCCTGACTTCTTCCTCCCACCAATTCCCTGGTGAGCTGCAGACTCAATTCCCTAGAGTTCCCCACTAAAGAAAAAACTCCAACAGGTCTTAAAAGAAAGCTTTATATAAAAAGAAAGAAAAATACATAAAAATGGTCTCTCTGTATTAAGGTGACAAATACAGGGTCAATTGCTTAGAAGAATATTGAATAAACAGCCTTATTCAAAAAGAATACAATTCAAAGCACTCCAGCAACTATAGACATGCAAATACAAAAAAAAACATATCAATCACTAGCTGATCCTTTGTACTTACAACTGGGAAACAGAAGATTAGAAAGCAAGAAATAGAAATCCCCTCATAGCGGAGAGAGCATACAGGCAGAAAACCAAGAACAAAGGACTCACACACAAACTTCCCTCCACCCAGAGTTGAAAAAATCCTGTTTCCTGATTGGTCCTCTGGTCAGGTGCTTCAGGTTACTTTTTTTTTTTCAGGTGAAAGAGACATAAACCCTTAGCTATCTGTTTATGACACAAACTTACAAAAATACACTTAAAGGTAAAGGCTAGCTCAGGCACTGATAGATACATGTTTCCAAGAAATCTTGTAACAAACAAAGAAAATGGTTGAAAAAGTGGATGAACCTTTCTGTGCGCAGGATTCAGTAGTATGCTATTTAAGGGGCAAAATTACCTCGAGCATTTGGGCCTTGTCTGTTTTGAGGAGAACTGTTTGAAAATGTTCATGGATCACACAAAAGGGTCACTTTCTTCTAACATTGAATAGTCCCCAATTCACTGCAAATAGGGGCTCCAACAAATATCATATGGGAATTACTTGATTCGGGGAAGAATTTGTCCACCAGAATTCAAATCGAGGTGGTTGCAGCTGTCATTTGAATGCATACTATGAAATTTTCATATGTGACAAGAAAAATTAAGTATTTACATCAGATATTTGCTTTTCATATATTTTGGAAAATAATTACATCTGGTAGCTTCTTCCTTGCAAGGAACAACGTTATAAAATTTTGGTGACAGTCTAACTGCATTCTCTTAGCATGTTTAGAAATAATATTTTTGAATCAATGTGACAATTTCCTGTGTTTAAATGTATGTCTACATGTATGCCATATTTGATATTGGCAAACTTCTGTTTTTTGTTTGCTCACTCTTAAAAATAGCCTCATACACACACACTTTGGAGCCACATTAATTAAGGCTGATGCTCTTTTGAAATGCATTCTATCAAAATATCAGCATTTTACAAAACACCTGAAGTTGAGAAAAAAGGCTTATGAAGAGTATGCTATACAAACAGAAACTTTCATTAATGGTGAATATCTGGTAACAACAATCTGCTTTCATTACAACCTCTTAAATTATTTTCCATGTCACTTTCTCCACACGCTATTAAAATCAACTAGAACTATCTCCAGTTAGATCAAACTGTTTTAATAATATTCTCCCTGCTCACTGAGTGCTGCTGAACGTTTCAAAATATAACCAGCCAAATGTATATACTGTATTAGAAAATGTTCACTGCCAAGTACTACTGTATGCCCCAGTTTTCAACGATTCTAAAGGCTAATTCTCAAATACCTTAATTTCCTAATATAGTGTTATGATAAAGGCATATGCACTCTGTGGAAAGTTAGGCCTAAAATCTCTATGACAGGATCCCCATATTTCTGCAGCACACTTGTGTGGTAAACAAAAAAACTATATAGCAGCTCCAGTAATTTAAAAAACTTAGGTTATTGTTGTGGAATGGAATGCAGTTCAGTAATAATGCAGTCAGTACAATATCTCTTGAGTCATTTTGATATTAAATTCCATTTATTTTAGGAGGACCCCTCTTTTGAAGGTTTAATATTCTGCAGAATTTTTTATTGACCACGGTAGAAGTTGTAAAGGGAAGCAGGATGTTTTAGCAGCTTGTTATAGGTCATTTGGGACTTTGGGCACTTGAGAAGCATGGGATGTGGTTTGTGGTTTTGACAAGAAGGAAGGAGTTTTTAGCACTGATGGCAATAAGATTGCATAGGTGTAATTGTGGACATAATCGGATTTCACTGCTGTAAATGAGGATCCAGCTGGCCTTCAGAACCCTTATAACTCGTGATGATACATGATATGGAAAGAACATAAGTTAACTCTCAGAACCCAGGATGAGTCTACAGGGCTGACAGTGAGGAGGAAAACACATCTCTTTTCTTGTAAACAGTTCATATTTGCTATGGAAATCACTGAGGGCCAGTTTGTCCCTAGCTTTAACTCAGCTATGCGGAACAGTAGGGGTAGGAAGGATCCTCTTCTGATGCTGCATCAGGGATGGCAGGACTGTGGCTTCAGGGTCAGGATGGAGAGCAGATGCTTTGCACCAATACTCTCACCCTTTAGCAAGTAGGTGGGGAGAGACAGAAAACTGGCCAGACATAAGGAGGTAACAGGGGAGAAAGCTGTTCCATGAAAAGGGATAATGTAACTTACTCCCTCCAACAACATGATAGGAACAGGGGTGGAATTCTCCTGGGGAAATACCTAAGTGCCCAGTCTAGCCCTGAAAGCCCGGAACCCAACAACAGAGCCATCTGTTGTATAACACACACAGGCAGTCAGTGTATAACACACTTTAACATAAAAAGATGCACATACAGAATGCACTGCATTAAATTACTAGCTTGTATTTTCCATTAACTGGAAAAATGCCCTCCATAACTGATTTTGCACCTTGAACTTTTTTTTTTCCAAATGATCTATCATATTGCTTCAGTTACAAGCCTAGGCAACTAGATCAATTTAATTAGACAGAATCAATCCCAGATACCAATGCATAACAAAGACAAATGCAAAGTGCTCCACTTAGGAAGAAAAAATCAGTTTCACACATACAAAATGGGAAGAGACTGTCTAGGAAGGAGTGTGGCAGAAAGGGATCTAGGGCTTATAGTGGAGCACAAGCTAAATATGAGTCAACAGTGTGATACTGTTGTAAAAAAAGCAAATATGATTCTGAGATGCATTAACAAGTGTGTTGTGAGCAAGACACGAGAAGTCATTCTTCCGCTCTACTCTGCACTGGTTAGGCCTCAGCTGTTGAAAGAATTGTGTTTGTTTAGTTTGGAAAAGAGAAGACTGAGAGGGGACATGATAGCAGTTTTCAGGTATCTAAAAGGGTGTCATCAGGAGGAGGGAGAAAACTTGTTCACCTTAGCCTCTAGGGATAGAACAAGAAACAATGGGCTTAAACTGCACCAAGGGAGGGTTTAGGTTGGACATTAGGAAAAGGTTCCTAACTGTCAGGGTGGTTAAACACCGGAATAAATTGCCTGGGGAGGCTGTAGAATCTCCACCTCTGGAGATTTTTAAGAGTAGGTTAGAGAAATGTCTACCAGGGATGGTCTAGACAGTATTTGGTCCTGCCATGAGGGTAGGGGACTGGACTCGATGACCTCTCGAGGTCCCTTCCAGTCCTAGAATCTATGAATCTATGAATAAGACATTATGTAGAGAAAGCAGGGGTGATAACTTTGTTAAAAGTAGAAATGAGATTATATTTAGACAAGGTTCAAAATTAAAAAGATTCTGCAAGCAATGTCAAGGACAGTTGTCACAAGATTTTTGTCACAGAATAGTAAAAATCTCATCAGATCAGGAGCTCTAATGGGATTTTAAACATTTTAAAATGAAATCTTGCAAGAATTATTGTTCTTTCAGGATTTAAATCACATTTAAACTGGAATTGGAATAAAAGTCTCCTGATCTTGGATCCAATTTAAAACTAAAACTGTATCTACATTTTGATATATGGATTCAAGTCCAAACCATCCCAACACATGAAGTAGCTGAGATTAGAGATTCTGATTTGGACCATTCCTACTTAAAACAGGAAGATATATTAACTCTTACCCAACACCAACATTAGAATTGAGTGAATACTTCCAAATTTTCTGCTCATATTCATTCTACATTTTAAATAAATTTGCTTTGACTATTCACTTCTATTTTGTTTACTTTCTACAAACGTGCTAGGAAACAAATTTAGTAGCAGGAATGTTCACGGACACAACTACATTTACATGATTTTTTACAAAAATGAATTTAGTATTTACTTCCTGTGACTATTATCACCAGAATCATGATTCTAAGAGGCATGGCCAAGATTTTCAAAAGTAACTAAGGATTTTGAGTATCTCAAGTTTTGGATGATCAATTTGAGATACTGGAAAGGGGGTTAGATTTTCAGAGAACAAGTGCTCAGCACTTTTTCAATCATGAATTTTACAATTTGGCTTACACTCTTCCAATCTGGCAAAAATATATCATATGACTTAGGTGATGAATCATGGAGCAGGAATTTCTATGATTAAATATTAACAATAAACTCCTTGAAAAAGAGGTACAGACCCAGAATTATTCACAGAAATTATCTGGAGAATAGTTCTGAATAATAAATAAATTTGAGAAACTCTGAATTTGCACTAAGACAATTTGTGAAGAGAAAAATAAATTATTAATTGTGAATTATTAACCCAGCTCAAAGGAACAACTACTGTACCATGGTTGACTGCTACCCATACTGGAAACCTACAGCTCCCTCTCTTTTTTTGAATGGAAAACATTTACAATGGCATCACAATGTGCTATAAGTGTGCGTGTTTGGGCTGAGGTGGTTGTGACGAGTGGTGTGAAAAGCATAATATATTGCTTCTTTGATCAAAAAGTCATTGCTAAAACAGTAGCGTAAACATACGCTGGCCAGGCATAGGTGAGAATTCTTTCATAAATTCAGCAGAAGTGAAACCTGTCACTAATTTCTTTTTATGAGCTTGTTTGATGAGTGTGGCCTGAGGTAACAATTAAAGGGGGGTATTTTATGACATTATTAGTGCAAAATGTGTTCAAAGGTGAGCCTATTTGTCATGCCTGATTAGCACTGCACATGGAAAAAAAGTATTAAATGGTAACAAACTAAACTAAATCTGTTTTTTAAAAGATACAGTCAAATTGATTTGACTTTCACATGTTCCACTGTAGTTCTAGTTTCTTCCAGTTTTTAAACTAGATCTTTCAGAAACTAAAATTCTGTGGTATGGCTTGTCTTTCCCAGTGGTCAGGGGTGGCTCTAGGCATTTTGCCACCCCAAGCACGGCAGACAGGCTGCCTTCGGCAGCTTGCCTGCGGGAGGTCCGCCGAAGCCGCAGGACCAGCGGACCCTTCGCAGGCAAGCCGCCAAAGGCAGCCTGCCTGCAGCCCTCATGGTGACTGGCAGAGCGCCCCCAGTGGCTTGCCGCCCCAAGCACGCGCTTGGCATGCTAGTGCCTGGAGCCACCCCTGCCAGTGGTAGAATGATGACCATTCACGGGAGGCTCTTTGAAGTGGTTAAATTTTTCTTCTTTTATAACTTGATTATTTTGCCTTCTAATCACTCGGTGACCCTACCCTTAACTTGTCTCATTCTAAACCATTCAATCAAATTCCTTCTGCTTCTCTAGTTCTAAGAAAAAGGAACTTTATGTAGAGGAAAAATGTCCCCAGCAATGACATACATTGTGACAACAAGAAATAGTGGGAACATTTTTGACTGAATTTCATTTTGTCAAAGTGTTTTGCAGACCCCTGTTGGTTTTGAGAGTTTTCATTGAGTTTTCTGTGTTACTTCTGTAGAAAGAGATGCAGAACAGAGATTTTAATCTCAGATCATGCTGAATCAGACACAGCAAGGTCTTAAATCTGGACTCTGCATTTCTCTCTTCTAAATAGAAAAGCTGATTTGGAAAGCTCAGGTTTCAATCTCAAAATGGACATTTCAACAGAATTCTGTTTCATAAAAATGTTTGAAAGATTTTGTTGTCTTTCCAATGTGGCATGAAAGCAAATTTTGAAATGTCAAAAGTTGCTACTAAATTAAATTGTTGACCTCCAATCAGCTTTATTGACAACGTGTGTGTGTTTATGCAGAGAATGTCTCTCTCTTTCATTTCAAATAACTTTATGTAACCCTTCTGCCAGGTGGAGCCAGCAGCAACCAGGGCCAGGTTCAATATCTAGGGGTTCCTTTCCAACAATACAACATAGAATCAGCTCGAACCTCCACCCAGTAAAATGACACACCACCCCTGTGTGCCTCTAAGAGGCAATTATCAGGGGGGAGCCATGTTAGTCTCTATGCACAAAAACAACGAGGAGTCCAGTGGTACCTTAAAGACTAACAGATTTATTTGGGCATAAGCTTGAGAGGCAATACTTCCCCACTCACAAGCACAGAGCCTGAGTGTAGAAAAGAAACTTTTAACGAGAGAGAAGTCACCCAACCGTAATTAGGGAAAATACCACAAGCAGGATTCAAAAACATAAAGCTGTGAGCAGGACACCAACCACAGACAGCATAGGGCAGAGTCTGTTACCTCATGTCATTGGGTTCTACAATCAAAAGTTCCTTTTCTGTGCCTCCCTCTGTGCCCTCATCGTACCTCACTCACAGTAGTCGTCCTTAGTGAGTGAGGCCCCTGAGTTCAGAGGTGCATCTGTGTGAGTTGACCTCCCACCCGGGGAATAAGGCACCTGGCTTTCTCCACCATCTGAGCACTTGCGCTGGCTGGCTGCCCCACCAGCGGCTGCTCCTCTCCACCTGCCGTCCCACCCGCCACTGCTCCTCTCCTCCTGGCTACTCCACCAGCCTACTGCTCACCACTTTCAGCAGCTACTCCCGCCGGCTGCCCATCAGTCTCCTTATGCTGCCACCTGTCTCTGGTGTGACCTCTATAGCTCAGTCTCTTAGGGTTTGTCTACACTGGCACTTTACAGCACTGCATCTTTCTCACTCAGGGGTGTGAAAAAACATACCCCTGAGCTCTGCAAGTTTCAACACTGTAAAGTGTCAGTGTAGTTAGTCAGTGCTACTCCCCTCATGAAAGTATTCTTTTTATAGCACTGGGAGAGCTCTCACCCGACGCTGGTGCTGTGACTACACAGCCAGCAGTGCTTTAACCTAGCTAGTGATGGCATACTCTTAGTGATTTTTAGCTCTCAGCAGGCTGGGCAGAAACATTGCCTTATCATAAGCAATTACAGCTCTTACTGAGTACTTATAATAACAAAAAATCTCTAATAAAGCCTATTTAGCTCTGCTTTAAACAGTGGGGAGGACCATGTTAAACCAGACCAAGACCCCTGTCATGGTATAATTCCCCATGCTGAACCTTAGCGTCCAAAAGATGGGGTACCAGCATGAATTCCTCTAAGCTCAATTACCAGCTTAGTACTTGTAGCGCTGCCACCAACCGGGAATTCCAGTGCCTGGTACACTCTGGTCCCCCCAAAACCTTGCCCGGGGACCCCCAAGACCCAGACCCTCTGGATCTTAACACAAGGAAAGTAAACCCTTTCCCTCACCGTTGCCTCTCCCAGGCTTCCCCTCCCTGGGTTACCCTGGAAGATCACTGTGATTCAAACTCCTTGAATCTTAAAACAGAGAGGAAAATCCACCTTCCCCCCTCCTTCTCTCTCCCCCTCCCAAACTCTCCCTGAGAGAGAAAGTAATCCTAACATAGAAAGAAAATTAACCTTTCTCTCTCCCTTCCCTCCTTTCTCCCCACCAATTCCCTGGTGGATCCAGACCCCGTCCCCCGGGGTCTCATCAGAATAAAAAAACAATCAGGTTCTTAAACAAGAAAAGCTTTTAATTAAAAAAAGAAAAAACAGTAACAATTATCTTTGTAAATTTAAGATGGAATATGTTACAGGGTCTTTCAGCTATAGACACTGGGAATACCCTCCCAGCCTAAGTATTCAAGTACAAAGTAAAATCCTTTCAGCAAAATACAAATTTGAACTCCTTTCAGCCAAATACACATTTGCAAATAAAGAAAACAAACATAAGCCTAACACGCCTTATCTACCTAGTACTTACTATTCTGGACATATAAGAGACTGCATCAGAGAGATTGGAGAGAAACTTGGTTGCACGTCTGGTCACTCTCAGAACCCAGAGAGAACAACAACCAAACACTAACAGCACACACAAAAACTTCCCTCCCTCAAGATTTGAAAGTATCCTGTCCCCTGATTGGTCCTCTGGTCAGGTGACAGCCAGGCTCACTGAACTTGTTAACCCTTTACAGGCAAAAGAGACATGAAGTACTCCTGTTCTATTAACCCCTAACTATCTGTTTATGACAACCCCTAAAGGAGAATCCCCACTTCTTAGCTAGCACACTTGTCATCACCTCTCTTACTTTCACAGAAGTCTGGTATTCGAGCCCCTGCCTTAGCAAGTTCCTTTCAACTGATGGTGACCCCTCAATTAGGACAGGCTCTGCACAGTTCTGCTCCCCTTTATTCATGCAATAAAGATAACATTTCACTACCTCTGCATTCAGTACTGAAGTGATTTGTAACCCAACATCAGCCAAAGTTAATCACTTTTGAGCAACACAACTCCTGTCTGCTGGATACCTCTGTAGAGTAGGTGTGTTCATGTAAATACAGTTTGCTCCTGAATTCTCTCCCCATCAGGGAGAGAACTCATTCAGACCCTGCTTACATCTATGTTATAGAGAGTTTGCCTTTAGAAGGCAAAATTTACTTACAGTTACAACACAGTGGTATCCGAGATTAACACCAAGGCCTTTAAAAGGAAGCAGCAAATCCGTATCCCACCCCCCCCCCCAGAGCAAGGAGGGGCAAATTGTATTTTTATGCTATTTGTGGCTCTGTTCCTGGGCTTGAATGGCAGGAGCCAGCATATACCCTGTATAACTTTCCCCAGAAATGCTATGGTATCATTTAAACTATCTGTTTCCCCATATGTAGCAAGTATGTAAAGTTTTAAGGGTCAAATTATCTTATGAATGTTAAATTTAATTTACATCACAAATAGTCTCATAAAAGTGAATGAGACTACTTGTGCAGTAAGCAGCTACCTAACATCGGTAAAGGTATCAGAATCTGGGCCAAAATTAGAGATAGTAGTTGTGTAAGCTAACAATGCTATTGTGAGGGTTAATTAGTTAATGCTCTTACAACTCTTTGAAGATTTGAAAAACTGTATTAATTATTATTATTATTGAAATAAAATTTGAAATGTCTGCTATTATACTACATTCACAGTGCAAGTCTTCTCATGAATATTGTAAGCAGTAGTTATGGACCAAAAAACGCTGGCTCTGATCCCCAACTGAGGCCACATTCAGCAAACTACTTAAGAACATACATCACTTTAAGCATATGCATAACCTCATGATTTAAATGATGCTACTCAAATCTTAAAGTTCCACATGACCTTAAGTACCCAGCTGAGTTGGGGCTCTGGTATAAATCAGTATAGCTCCACTGAAGTCAACAGAACTTTGCTGAAATCCAGTAAATGCCAACGACAGGTCAAAGAGGACAAGAAATTTCATGTTTTGACAATTAGCAGTTAAGTATTTGTTTTAAAATGCATAACAGTACATGAGATTCATTAATTTAAGCAGTTGGCAGTGTTCTCCTATGAGGAATTTTTTTCAGGGCTGAGTCATCTAAGTCATCACTACATTTTGGATTATCTTTTTCCACTTTGGCTGAAGATCTGATCTCCATTTTAAGAAATAACCCCATTCACACCTCCTCTAATTTCCCTCCTTTATCCCACCTCATCCCTCTTCCTTATCTCACTTTTCCTCCCTATATATACCGTATATACTCATTCATAAGCTGAATATTTTTGGTAAAAAAGTGACGCATCAAAGAGAGGGGGTCGGCTTATAAACTGGTCTACACCAAAATTTGATTATTTTAAACTCTATGGAATCATTCAATTGAATATCTAATACATTGTCCTTTTGTTTACCTGGAGCGTCTGCAGGTACAGAGCCCCTCAGCTCCCAGTGTCTGTGGTTTGCCATTCTCAGCCAATGACAGCTGCAGGAAGTGGGTCAAACTGCGGACAGTGGGAGTTGAGGGGCTCCATCCCTGTGAATGCTCCAGGTAAACAAAATGTCCAGGCCCGCTAGCAGCATACCCTAATGGGCCAGGAGCCAACGTTTGCCAACCCCTGAAATATAGGGTCAGCTTATGAAAGGGTCATATGGTTTTTGCTATTTTTACCTAACCATCTTGGGGGGTCAGCTTCTAAACGAATAGGCTAATGAACAAGTATATATGGTACATTTACCTGAATATTTGTGTAATAATTATTCTATCCGAGTACCTTTCAAAGAATAACAGCATTCTCACATGCACACTTTCTCACCCCACTCCTCTTCCCTCCTTCTCAGTCTGTGGGAAAAACAGATTGATTAGTGTATAGATTTTCCTTTGCTGGACTATGTTTGCCAATGTGAGCGACTGGGTGAATGTGCTGTGTGTCTAGGGCTATATAAAGAACTTATATGAGGAACAGCTAAATCAGGGAAATGAGTTTTGCATTCAGTCCTGAAAATGTGAGATCTGGGGTTATTTTTATTCCATGTAGGAGTGAGATCCATAATTCAGTCCCAGCTGCTGGGAAAGTTCACTCCGTCACACTCCTGTTGGTCAACAGTTTCACTGTTCCACTGGAATGTAACTCTCTTGGGAAGTCATGGCCAAGGCTGGAGTCATGCTCTCTAAACAAGCCTTTTCTCCACACGTTCAACAGCAATATATTCTGGTTCATATACTAACATTCTTGATTTGGAATCAGAGTTTTCCTTCTCCTAAAGGGGCTGCCTGCCATGGCTGGCAAGCCCCACCTTCCCAACAGACAGGTGACGTGACCTGCCCAGCAGTCCCCTATCAGAGCCAGGAATAGAATCCAAGTCTCCATCATGCACCCTCTCCCCTGGACCACACTGTCTCCCCAAATGTTACACATTAACAAAGTGCATTTCATTGACAGATGATGCATGTAATTTATCAAATTAAAGTAATAAGTAGTAAAATTGAAAGGGACAATGGGGTCATGCCCAACTACTCCCATGTAGACTATTTTAACATGTAAAGGAGCAGCCAAATATATAAAGAATGTGCAGATATATAAAACTAAGGATTGGTCTACACATCTGAGATAGTTGGTGGCTAGCAGGCTCACTCTGTCCTCTGGTTTCTTTTGTACTCAAGAGAAATGTCAAAATTGCTCTGTAGAATCTCCTGAGTACATTAGATTCAGGCAATCAGGGGACCTGAAGAAACTGTATGTGATGAAGCCCAATTATTTCACCTTGAAACTCAGTAATGCGCCACAAAAAAGTTACATAGACAGCAGGAAGAGGAAGTTACTTCTTCTTACATAAAGTTTGCCTGGTTTGAGCTTCAGAATATTTCTGCCTATTTTTTCAAGTGTTTTCAGTTTTTCAGGGCAGGGTTCTATTACATATTAGTAACAAAAGTATCTAGAATGGGGACAATAAATGGAGAGGACTCTGAGTTACTAAGAAGAATTCTTTCCCTGGTGTCTGGCTGGTGGGTCTTGCCCACATGCTCAGGGTCTAACTAATCTCCATACTTGGGGTCTGAAAGGAATTTTCCCCCAGGTCACATTGGCAGAGACTCGGGGGTTGGGGGGGTTCTCCTTCCTCTGCAGCATGAGACATGGATCACTTGCAGGTTTTAGCTAGTGTAATTGGTGAATTCTCTGTAACTTGAAGTCTTTAAATCATGATTTTAGGACTTCAGTAACTCAACCAGAGGTTAGGGGTCTATTACAGAAGTGGGTGGGTGATGTTCTGTGGCCTGCAATGTGCAAGAGGTCAGAGTAGATGGTAATGACAGTCTTTTCTTACCTTAAAGTCGATGAGACTATGAGAATACTTTTGAAATATTCTGTTTATTTTGTTAAACAATACTGGTTTAGAGTTCACGATTATCTAACTCATTGTTCCTCAAAAGTTCTCTCTACTTTCTGTGGTTAAAGTTTAAATTTCCTAGTCTGCATTAATCAGGGCATTTTTGCATGGAAAAACTAACTAATCTACGAAATAAACACCATCCTCACCATTTGTTTACTTCTTAGAATCTAATATGCAAGCTACTCACCAACTTCGGGCCTTTGACTTCAATGGAAGCGGGAAGAGGCCTTTAATGTCCTTCATGCCATGCTGATAATCAGGGATCCTAGTTTTTCGTGATTAAAAAAAACCCAAATACTCCACTAAAAAAACAACCTAAAAATCTGTATTTTACTACAATTAAAATGAAATGCTAAACTTTAGTTTCCCTATCACAATATATATAGGTATCAGTTGGACTAAGATGTCTATAAGTCTTGTTTTGACTGGGACAGTCCCCTTTTTAAGCCCTGTCCTGGATGTCACAACTTCTTTGGTAAAGCTGGTCATTTGTCCCGTTTACTCTTGCCAGCTGATCATCTGGAAGAACAAATGAGACAAATGCCCAGTTTTGCAAAAAAAGTGGATGCTGTGCCCTTAGATGGGTGCAAAGGAACGTTCAGGGAGGCAAGGATCCCTGCTGATAATTAAGAACCAAAGTGTCACTTTCACCTTAGTTTTGATTACTGTGTATCAGTTGACAGTAGTCAATATATGTATCAGTCCTGTATAAATGTAATCCATACCTAAGTGCTCGTTACACTAACACTGTGCTACTTCAATCATTATACTGACTCTTTTATATCCATGACTACTCTAAATAAAATATTTTTTAAAAGGAAATCTTATAATGAAAAAAATGAAAGATGTTTATAATCATAGTTATGATTAGGAACCATGTGTTATCAGATGTTCGAAGATGCAACCTATTAATCAGCAATGTCATCAAAAATATTTTGGTGCAAGTCAGTATACACTTGGAAAAATAAACAGTCATTACAGAAAGGCATCTGATTGCTTTCAGTCTTTTACATTTCACTGCAAAGCATTCTAATTCTAAAGAGAAAAATGCAGCTCCCACTTGTAGCCATGCTACTTTGTTATTACACAATTGCTAAAGATTTCAGCTTCATACAAACATATTTTTAAATAATTCAAGTATTTTAAAAGCCAAGTAGGTAGTTATAACAGACTAATCATTTGGTCATTCAAAGATGAGTTTGTGTTTAAATAAATAATGGTGAATGCAGAACACTGAAACACTCATTTAACCTGTGAATTAAAAGGTTATTTTTGTAGCTGTGTTCTGTCTACCAGTGCAGCAGATGATTTATAGTTTCCAGGAGAGCTTCATCATCATTGTTCGCACCTTTATTTCCATCATAGTTAATTAAAGGGAAGGTCATTTTCACCTTATGTTTTAAACCTTCTTAACATAATATATCACCCTGAGTACACTTTAACAAGGGGACTTGTGAAGGGACGATGTTATAGGGGAAAAAAACTTTACAGCATAATCCATCCTGTTAACAATTACACCTTGCCTTTACCCATAATGAAAGTTAATAAGCAGACAAAATGAAAGCTGTATCGTGATATTCATTCAAATCTTGATTAATTATATGTGTGATGTAATGGAATAAACAGATATTGAGAGACCATGCTTTTCACAATTTCAGGCACAGGTGTCCAGAAGAAATCTATTTTAAGGGTCAAACTTTCCTTTAATTTTCATATACAGTGTGCCAGGAAAAAAATCAAGCAACAAAACAAAATGCATGTTTTATTGTAGCAGTAAAAATGAGCTCTCTTTAACTTGAAAGATTTGGTCAGACTGATTACAAAATGATGAGATATTATAAAAATTGCCACTTCTGGTTCTTATTAACAGTAGCTGCCAAGAGATTTTAAATCCCAGGTAAAACAGAAATCTCACACAGGGTCATAATTATGAATTTAACATAGCCATTCTGTCTAAAATATATACAGATCTATGTTATATCTATGTTATAATGACAATAAACTATGCTTAAATATTTCCTTTCTTCTCAGAAGATCTCAAGGAATTTTATACAATTAAACCACTGTGCAAACTATGGACCAAATCTTGGGCCTTGCAGCTGCCATAGAATGGAGCCCTCAGTAGCTCCATGCTATAGCCCTACCAAGATCTTTAGTAAGAGATTTATTCTGGAAATTACGAGCAACTGCATGGCTTCCCATCCTTACTAGCAAATGATCCTTATTTTTATTATTATTTATTGTTTGTATTGACTAGGGACCCAATCACAGATTAGTGCTCCACTGTGCAAGGCAATGTACAAAAACGTAACAAAAAGGTAGTTCCCACTTTGAAGAGCTTATCCGTACTCTGTCCTCCTCAATTGCTAAATATGTCATTTGAATGCAAAGGATTGAAGTCAGTGTGAGTAGTGCCTTCCTGACATCCCACTGGTTTCTTCCTTGTCAACTGATACTTGAGGAGACTGAATGGGCCAAAAATTCCCAAACAATCTCCCTGATGATAGCTGCTCTACCAAGTGATGTGTTGGAAGGGGACACACTGACACTATGCCCCATATTCTTCATACAGATATTGTTATGTTATGAATATGGCATAACTAAGATGCATTTTATGCAAGATGGGTCATATGCGGCATCATTGGAAAGGTTATGATGTACGGCCCCTGATTATCCTATTGTATGCATGTGTCATTTTTGTATCTGAATTTAGGAATATTGACTATGTAACAATTACAAGTGGGTTTGCACCTGGGGAATGCCCACCAGACAGAATGCAATCAGCCTGGATGGGCCATTAGGGAGAACAATAGGACTTTGAAGATGCTAATCTCTCACTTTCCTGGGAAGCTTCCTGGGATGCTGCAAACAGCCTTTGACTCATGGCTGCTTTGACATGGCAGGGCATGTGATCATGTCACCTGGTGATGGACTCCATCTTGGACTACTAGTATTTCTCCACTAATAGGGGATGGGGAATCAAACTGGGAAACAAAGGATTCCCGCCATAGGTAAATCCTTTTTAAGGCAGACAAATGAGTTAATCTTTGTTCTTTCTTCACTGAATCCCCGCCTAGGATGCCTGCTGGAAACATCTAAGAAACAAAGACAAAAGTGGGGGAGAGGGGAAGAGGAGCTGAGTCCAGGCTGGAAAAGTGTCTGGCCTGTGAAAGAAATGCCTAAAACAACAATTAGGGTGAGAAATTACTACTTGTAAGCAGTTTATTTAATGTATTGAGCTTAGTTTGCGTATTTTTTTTATTTGCTAGGTAATCTGCTTTGATCTGTTTGCTATCCCTTATAATCACTTAAAAGCTGCCTTGTGTAGTTAATAAACATGTTTTTGTTTTCCTCTAAACCCAGTTTGTGGAATTCATAACTGGGAGGGAAGGGCAAAAAGCTGTGCATATCTTCCTCTATACTGAGGGAGGAGGTGAATTTCAATTAGCTTACACTGTACAGTTTTTTGTGCAGTGCAAGACAATACAACTTTGGGTTTACACTCCAGAGGGGGTGTGCACTTGAGTGCCGGGCAATTCCCTAGCTGAGTCCTCTCATTCACAGCTGATCTCACTGCCTGTATCTTTCTGCAGCTGGATATGTCCGTACCTGTGTGTGTACTGGAGGAGGCTTGAGGGCCTCACTCAGCAGGACAGTGTAAGGGAGCCCAGGCTGGTGGGAGAGGTGGGCTCAGTAGTACCCCAGTACATCAGATGACAACCCAGGGGAGGGGGGTAACCCATCACACACTCCACCCCCATGACTAATGGGGTGAGTAGCCAGGCCAGGCTGGACCAGAACCATACTGGTGCATGCAGATCTAGTTCATGGCTGCCTCTGCTGTTCCCAGAGATTCAGGGTGCACCATTAAAAGGGTAGCTTCCCCTCAAAGCTATCCTAGCTGGAGGTACTATGGGTCTGACAGACTTTGGTACAGTGGTCAAAGCTCTGGCTGCTGCCTCAGTGGTGTGGGAAGGTTGTCCTGAAGGTACAGTCCCACTGACCCCCAGCAATATCCTAGCTGCTAATTGTTGAGGGAGAGCTGCTCCTAAATAGTAAGTATCCTAAGCAGCCATTTATGTAGCTTGTTCTGAACACCAGCTCTGCTCATGAAATCAAAGAACCCACCCTCCCTAGACAATATAACAACTATATACCAAGTCTTGCTTCTTCCCAAATTGGAGCAGCAGTCCTAGGGCTGCAGCAATTCCACAGAACAGCCCTGGGCCCCACAGATGGAACATGGTACCATGATTCAGGGAGCAGTTGATGTTTACCTCATGCCATGCTGAGCAACTTGTGGATTCAGAGGATACATACATTGGTTTATACACTAATGCCACAACAGCACTAGCTAAACTTTATGAAATAGTGTTTTTTAACATGCGTAACCCTTCTGTTGTCACCAGCAAAAAGAGCTGGGTTCAATTTTCTAGGGGTTTCATTTAAAGATTAAATAACACTAGTTTGAGCCCACACCCAGAAAGATGAGAAACTATATATTCCACCCCATATATCTACAGTGGGAAATGCTTCCCAGTTCACAAGCTGTGAGTCTAGGGCTTTAAAACTAAGAGAATTTATTAGGAAGAGGAGTGGGGGGAGAACAGAATAAACGTGAGAAAACCAGCAATTAATAAGGTAAGACTCACACCCCTGGTGCCTTAACAGTAGTTCCTGGGTTGCATTTAATCCAGCTGAGGTAATTCATCCTTGATTGCTGAGTAGGGAGGTCTGCACCCATAGTCACATAAGTGGTCTGCTGCTTCCTCTGCAGCTTCAGTCCAAACTACATCTGTTTGCACTGTCCATTGCCTCAAAACCATCTCATCACTGCACCATCCAAAGCCTCAAAGACATCACATCTGTGCACTATTTGTTGCCTTAGTTCATTAGAGAGGAATCAGTGTTATCTACGACTGTAGAGGGCTAGTCACCCTGTTCCTGCCCTGAAGGGCTTAAAACAGCCCTGGGAGAGGGCTGTGGTGGGGGAAAAGCTGGGCTGATTGGGGGAAGCAGCCACAGGTGAGGTCACGCCCCAGTCAGACCACAGCTGGCCCTATAAGAGGGCTGAGGGCCAGAGACAGAAAAAGATTCTCTCTCCAGCCTTTTGAGAGAGAAGGACTTGGCTGCCTGGGAACCTGCAAAGGGTATCTAGGGTGGAGCAGTGCTAGGGAAGGACAAAGGGAGCTGGGGAGCTCCAGCCTAGCAAAGCCCCAGACTGCAGGCAAAGTTAAGGGCCCACAAAGGTACTGGGGCTGCAGAGAGGCAGCCCAGATACAGGCAGAGGCAGCTGGTCCAGCCCCCCTTGCTGATGATGAGTGGTTTATAGACTGTAGTCTGCCCCAGGGAGCAGGGGCTAGATGATAACTGGCAGTAAAAACTGAGGCAAGGTGCGGACAGGAGGTTGGGGGTTCCCTGGGATGGGGAGACCCAAATTGTAGGTTCCTGCTGGGGGCAGGACCCTGACATAGAGGGGCACCAGGGTCCAGGAGGGACACAGGGGCCAGCAGCAGGCAGGATACCGGCCTGCAGAGGGTGCTCTGGGCTGGAAGAGCTAATTCCCAGGATGACCAGCTGGAGGTGCTATGCCAGTGAGTCGTTGCCCTGCCACAAGGACCCTTAACACAGCCCTTACCACCAGAGAACACTCCCAGGAAAATGTACTATCCTCATTCCCCTCTCTATCATCTATTTTTAGACATACCCAACTATGACTGGCTGCAGAAGAGTCAGGGTGACTCCAGGAACATTTGGTGTCAAGCTTCATTTCCCAACAAAGTCAATAGAATTTTATGACCCCCCCCCCCCCATCTCAAAATTTAGCTGTATGTTAACCAAATGCTTCAGATCAGATCTACTGCCAGATTGGAGGGTCTAGAGCTCCCTGGATGTGGTGATTCCCTCAGATTTTCTGGTGGTGGTTTCAGGACAAGCTAAGACAATAAGATAAACTACAGAAGGTTTGAGACAACTGAAGAGGATGTCATGAGGGAATTATCAACATCAGTCCTGTGCAAGGAGTTTCTCCCAGGACAGGAGAAAGCAATGCAGAGAGACTGTAGAAATTCAGAGACTAGTATATACAATAGGCCTTCAGTAGTGGTGTTGAGGCTGGGCTCTGGGATATGTGGGTTTTTGTAAGTATGCCTCTGGTTGCCAGGAAACCAAATCTAGGACAAACAAAAAGTAGCCATCTACACTACTTCTTCTCCTCTTTGAAGTCAGCAAGGCAGACAGTGCTGGGTAATCACTGAACAGGAGGCAATACTGTAATTCTAGAGAAGTGCATCACCTCCAGTGATAATCAGGTAAAAAGCCATCTGCCACAGAAGGGAAACCCTACTATGCTCGCATTTATAGTGGAGGGACGCATGAGCTTTTTAGCCCGAGGGACTTAAAAGTCTTTACTTGTCACCGCTATTTAAAGAGACAGATGATTACTCAGTGATTAAAATAATGTGACATTAAAATATTTCCCAAGACTTAAACCATTTGATACCACAACTCATGAAACTTTACTTGAAAAAATAATTTGAATTGTTTTGGATAGCACTGGCAGGTTGACTGAAAAATGGCTAACAGACCAGCCAAACAATAATGAAATGGCTGTGTGTCAAACTTGTGGGCAGTGTCCAGTGTGATACCGTAGAAATCAGAACTAGGTCTGGTCTTTCTGGAATATGTGGTTAACAATGCCTTGCAAAGGTTGGGGAAAGATCAGTAATGGAGACCACACCACAGCTCATGCACACCATTTATTGTGATTCCACTCTGCTATTCCTTGAGTGAAAGGTCAATCTACAGATTACACATAGTATCCTAGAGGCACAAACTAGTATTGCATATACTACAATTTATTTTAATATTTAGAAAAGGGAGCATGTATCATAGCACTTTGATGAAATTGAAAGGTGATACTAAGTTGAAAGAGAAGGGTACTTTATTTGCCACTAGACAATTGTTTTCCTCTCTTTCTCCTCCCTATAGACACCCCCTCCTCAGACGCTTGGGAATGTAGTACTGCACCAATATGGCAGCCACAGATTTCCCTGGTTTAGGGAAAATCCTCACTTGTCATAAAGCTGAAAAAACAGATTCTATACCAATACATTCAAAATTACTACATTATCCAGCTTTTTATGATCTAAAATATGACAACAGCAATACCACTAACACCAAGAACACCAAATGTACATTAACCTGATTCTTTGTACTTCCCTGGTAGTTAGATTTCAGAAACCAAACTGGTGTCAAACATGCCTGCCAGTTCTGTATTTATCTGTCTCACCTGAAGGTAGAGTTAAAATATATGGGACAGAGCAAGCTTCTTTGTCTTGAGTCTTCTACATTATATAAAGGGTATTTTTTAAAAAGCTAACAATAATAAACAAATGAAAATGTGAGGATTGTTTACTATTTATATCTTTATAAATCATTTATGGCATCCTGCTGTATTCATATTTTTACAGTACAAATTACGTAGGTGACAAGTTGCAACAGTCATATACAATCTGATTTTATGACATTTTTTCCATTTGATGCCTTTGTTTGGTATAAAAAAATCAGGTTAACGTCATTCTGCTTCATATTTATAACTCCTATAGAATGACATGGAGAAATTTCAGTGCAGATTAGTTGTTTTGATGCTCATTGTTTTCCTACATGAATGAGCATACTTGACATAAAATCTGCTATAATCTTCATCTCAGCAAACTGGCATTGCTTATACCAATTCCTGTAAAAGTCCTTTATTCTAAGGCATGGTTACAAACACTGCTGTTTTATTTATACACCTGCTTGTTTCAAAAATATTTGCTTCTCTCTAGTGAATTTGCAGAGAAAAAACATACACAAATTATGGACCTGCTTTTGCCATTGATTTCAATGGGAGCAGGTCTGGAGCTTATCTTTTGTCACTGAACTAAAATGTAAAGTATTTAAAAGTGAAGAAAAATTAGTTTACATATTCTTCTGAGTTCCCCAACAAAACGTTACAAATAGAATATAAATGTCTGTATGAAAGAACTGCTAACACAAGGACTCAGATTTTGCTTTTAGTTACATTAGTACTACCCAATTGAATGTAAATGATTGCCATAAGAGCACATAATATGGCATTTACTGCCAGTTTTTCCTGTAGCACATGCAATAGAAATTCAACAAAAATATTCACTGATGGTTTTTACCTAGGTTGTGCCAGAAGGTTATACATCAAGTGACTGGTGTATCTAGTCAACCTAATTGCCCTTCTGGTATTCAGCAGGAAACTGTGAGAAGATAATCGTCACACAGCCCTCGGAGTTCACAAAACAAAACAGAAGACAGTACTCGAAAAAACAAGTTAAAAATGTGCATGTTTATTTATTTTTCACTTTAGGCTTGTTTAACACAGATGGTGGAGAAACCAGATCTCAGCTGTAGTTGCCTCTTTTCAGACAATCAAAATAAAGAAAAAAGCACTGTACATTTTTGCTAGTTTTTCTGAATGCCGGATTTTGCTTTTTGTTGACTTTTATGAATACTGTTCCAAGAAAAGTGTAAATAGTTCAGAATCCCAATCTGAGATATTTTTGGAATATATAAAATAATAGATATACTGACACATCCATCCTTCTTTGTCCCACATGATGAAACTAAGGGCTAATGGCTTCTAGTTAATAAAAATCTCTTTACCTCTGATTGCCTGTCTGAATGAATCAATAGGATGTGAAAAGAATAATTTGTGGCTACAGGTTACAGTTTTTGTAAAATAAGAAAAGACAAAAAGACACACACACACCCCTCAACAAAAAAAACTGAAAAAAACTCTCCCACTCTTTGGCTAATAGGAGGTTGTGGAATCAATGAATCCATGTCAGGTAGGTGAATGTTTTGAGCTAAAAATGTTGGCCTGATTTCATTTTAAAAGAAAAATCAAAGCCTGAATATCTGGCGTACTAAATACAATAAACCTTTTTCTGGGGTCTTGGACAACATTTCACTTGAAAAATTCTAAATATCTCCCCTGTGCTTATTGAACATAGTGATACAAAACTGGAATATTGCCCAGTTTAAGATAAGGCTGTCACAGAGTTCACTTACTGGAATCTTTACTACTACTTATTTTTCATACAGTCATCTGTATTTCTTCAGTCATCTTCAGTATTCATAAACAGCTGTGAGGAATAAGGAGTAGAGCTGTGCTGAACCATAGTAGTAATATCCAAATCTAAGTAAAATTTGCCTAATTCTGAATTTATTGGGACCAAAATTTAGGTCAAGTCTAGAAACTTTGATTATTGATTAAACATTGATTTAGAATTGTTTGAGAGGGAGATTTGACCCCAGCCATAAAATTCAAATCCAGAAACTATTTTGCCCAAAGTTCATGGTTATTTTGATTCACAGTTTTGGGTCAGTACCATGTACAGTAAAACACAAAACTAGGAAAAAAACAAATGGTAGGGGATTGATTTTCTTTTGGGTTGTGGGGCCCTTATTGAAACTTGACCAGACCAGATAGTACAGAAGGACTAAGTAAAATGAGAAAGTTGGTTTCTATAAATTCCTATGAGCCAAAACTGCTGAATTTTGATATGTTAAATTCTTTAATGTGTGTGAAAGTGAATGATCATCAGATTTCCATTCTGGAGACAAGATACACATGAAGGCAAGCAACTTTCAGTTGCAAACTCAGGACTAGACTCTGTGGAGAGCAAAACTGCATAAGTCTGGTTAGAAAACTATTTTTTATTAATTCAAGCATATAATTTCTTATAAAAGCACTGTTATATCTTTGTATAACTCTTTATTACAAACAGCCATTTATACTTTGGGTGAGAATTTCAAAAGCACTCACATGGAGTTGACTTCAGTGGAAGCAGAGTTAGGCCAATGCTGGGCACTTTTGCAAACTGCACTGCATCTCTACTGTGTTTTGGAATGTGTGTTTCCAATGTATCCGACATACTTTGTCAAATTAAAGCTTACTACAAATTATGTTTGTCCAGTTATTGTAGGTCAGTTTATTTCATCTGTACTAGCCTTTTACGGGAAATACAAATTTTACATTCAGACAATATTACTTGCTCTGCTCTCTGTTTATTTTTGTTCTTTTAAAACCTGGGCAGAGTACTCCCTGCAGAAGACTATCCCCACTGAGAAAGTAAGTACCTTGGAAAAAAATTAAGAAATGCATTAAGTAAATGTAAGTGAAACTACTAATGACTGTGGAACATGTTAATTTGAAAGAACTGCTCTTGGTATCTCATGTTAATTCCTCTCATAACAACACCTTTTATGACAGCATATGCTTTTATCTTTTAAAGATGTCTCCACTTTCCAGCATCTATCAGCAGGATTTCCTGGGGGATTATGATGGTGTTTCAAACCACTTATACCCTTGGACAGTCAAGGGACTCCATTTACTGTATCAGAAACCTAACGCTTGAATACACAAGACTTGAATGTGTCAGATTTATATCTTAGCATGAATTAAACTGCATCAGAAGATGAGCTAGTAAAACTTCTAGGAGAGCGCAAAACACTTCTGATTCAATACCTCTACCTCCAGTCACGTGGCCAGCCTCGATTTTATTGAAATAATGGAATCTTAAATATCTAAAGAAGAAAGAAAAACCACAGCCAAAGAGCTCAACAAAATATGTTCTAACTTTATGGCCATTTCTATACTTACAGCTAGACTGGCATTGCTGTGATGAATGGAGAGGTGTTGTTTAAAGACCCTCTGAATCAATGGCAGAGTGCTCTCTCATCAATTCCTATACTCCAGCTCCCCGAGAAGCATAAGACAAATCAGCAGGAGAGTGTCTTCTGTTGACACAGTGCAGTGTGGACACTGCTGTAAGTTGATGTAAGTTACGTTGACTTCAGTTATGTAACATAACTGAAGTAGCATAACAGGTTGACTTACAGCTGTAGTGTAGACCAGCAGCTAGAACTGGGACAAAACTGGAAGCTTGAATTTCAGTTACTTTCATTAGAAGCTTGAATTTAAGAGAATTTCCTGGGATCCAGATCCACCCCTTCAATTTTTGTTCCATACAGTATCCAAAATCAGAAGTGATTTATTTGCCAATTCTAATAAGGCTACGGCCAAAAAATTAATAATAATTGTATTATTTTCTAACAGTGCCCAAGATGTTTTAGCCCAATATGAAGTAAATATCTTGATCCAATTTTCTCTCACAAGATTTCTATCATTTTGAACTAAAATCTCATGAATACAACTTCCCCATGTTTGGTGCCACACCTGGACCTTTACTCTCATTTGGCCTTTAATGCTAACACTAATCTATATCTAATCTAAAATTAAATTCTCTGCTCATCACTAGTTTTATTTTTCTATTACATAAAAGGATTAGATTATGCCTGCTATAAAGCCAAATGCTGAGCCCATTTCCTCTGTGATGTAGAGCCCAGTCACAGAATCACAGAAGATTAGAGTTGGAAGAGACCTCAGGAGGTTATCAAGTCCAGCTCCTGCTTATAGATGCCTGGCCTGGTCTGTGAAGAAAGAGGGATCCTCATATCCTTAAGGGTTTTTTGTTGCACCAAGCAGTCATTATACAGACACTAAGCCACACACTTTGGGTGAAGTTTTTAATAGTGACCACTCAGGTCCTTTGGGATGACATCAGGGAAGTTCCAGCTTTGTGTAACGTCTCTGACTCCACAGGAGGGAGACTGGGCAAGAAATTCTGGCTGTACTGAAGTCAATGGAGTTTTGTCAATTAGTTCACTGGGGCCAGGATTTCACCAACAGGTTCTATGGCTGAATAACAGACACAAAGAACTTGAAGAGGGCCAGAATCTTAAGATAGATGACTTGACAGACAATTTTTATATGAAACTGTCAGCTGGAACTTACAATGAGCTCATTGGCTAAAGAGTCTTCTTTCCCCAAGCCCCACGGCTGTCATGCCCCTACTTCCAAATAACTCTGGGCAAGGATTTGGCCTGAAAGCAACATGAAAATCCATATCTTTAGATAATTCATCTATCTCAAAAGATCTCCTCTTCAAGCTTTTGCAAACTGTAGGCTAGAATTACAAGTTTGGAGCATGCTTTGTCAAGTTCATGCTCATCAAGAGATCTGACAACATAATTACTTTATCAAGAAGAGTATCTAGTTGATGTTCTTTTAAGATTCTGCCCAACTGGCTGCTAAGCAGAAATTTATGAGGCTTCAGAACAGATATAGCCAGGTTCAGGGCCATGGGGATCCTTTTCTTCCTCCAGATGTGCACATATAGAGCCTCAAATCCAGTTCCAGCACACACAGACACACACATACACACTGCCATGGGCTTATAAGATAATCTATGACTGAGTATATTTTTATTTGGCCTGACTTCATAGTGTTTAAAAAAAATAGTGCCTGAAGATGCTTTCAGCGCAGCAACTATTCGGTTTCTGACAAGTACCAATTATCACCATCTAAGGCCACTGGCAAGTTGACTATCCTTGGTACCCATGTGTAGGTAGAAATGAGGGGCAGAAAGCCATTCTATATATCCCTAATACTGGATTCAGACTATTTATACTAATTATTAGGTAACCTGCTACTTTAAGAGTTGAGAGAGATTTCATTATGTTGCAAGATTATAAAATCTAGCTGATGTCAATTTATTAGGCAACAAAATGCACTTCTGACTACCTTGCTTTCAATAAAGATATCTGAATAATTTTATCAGCATAATGATTTCAGTCTGGATTCAGAGCATGTTTAACTCATGTTGGCATTAATTTTTTATATATGAATTTAAACTACTTTACTAAAAGAATCCTGTGAGGAACATTTAAAATAATTGCATGCTGACATTAGTTAGTAGCAATTCAAAATAATAATGTCCGTCATCAGGATGCTATGAAGGAGCTTTTACAAAGTTGGGGCAAAAGCTTGCAAGCCCTTTAAATGCAGAACTCCCACTGAAGTTAATGCAAATAAGGTGAATAAAAATATTCTGTAAATAATGTAATATTCTATAAAGTATAAGATATTTCATTTTTGTTCTTCAACATAGGAGTCTTCTGGGGAAGGGAAGAAAATAATCTAGGGAGGCTGAAAGATCTTTGGGAATAGAGGTTTGGAAGAGCTGAGTTTGACATAAGTTGTGTTTGAGTATTCCAGCATGAATTGTTTACAATCTAGCTTTTCTAGTCAAGGGAACTAAAGCCCATTTAATGTCATCTGTGCTGATATATCAGAGCAACTAGAAATCTATGAGATACCTACCTCATTCTACAAAGTTTCCACCCAGAGATACTACAGACATTTTTGGAAAATCTGCAGAAATATTTGCAGGATTTTTTTCAAATACAGACTTCTTAAGAACACTAATTATTTTAAATGATTTAATAAACAAAACAAAAACCCCAAGGATTTATTTAACTTAATTTTCCTTTGACCAATGTTTCCTCTCTGACTCCTTAAGATCTTTCATTATCCTTTTCATGACTCCTCCAAAAAGTCAGAAGGATGCTACTGGACTCCCAGCACCTTGAAAATCAGGCCATGTATTTAGGTACATAAATATGGACATAAGAGCATACCTCATAGTGCTGCATACCCAATTTCATATAATGTCTTTACCTTAGAAGCCTCTGGATGAGAATACTTGATGTTTCAAGCTCTAAGTAGTGACGGGACGAGGAACATGAGTGGTGCATGAACCGTTGTCTGGGAGAGACTAGCCTCCAGCCCTGCCCTTCCATCCAGAGCCCAGAATCCCCCTACCATGGCCAACGGCTCTTGCCTCAGGCTAGACCCCCAGCCCCAGAACACTAGGAAGGAGGGTGGGTGGGTGCTGTCGCTGCAGTCCCACCAGCCCGAGTGCCAAGAGGGAGGGAGGGTGGCACCGCTGCAGCCCCCACTCCAGCTCCAGGAGGGAGGGCAGCATGGCCCCAGCCCCTGGAGTAGGGCCGTAGCCATATCAGAGTGGAAGATTCACTAACGAGAGTGTGTATGTATGCACACACATGTGATACATACCTATTTTTGTTCTTAGACTGTAATGCATGGATCTCATTTGTTTTAGAAGTGAAAATTGTTGTGCATTTTGAGAATATACCTCTTAATTTGGGTTAAGGTTAACTCTGACCTTTTACATTAACCTGACTTAAATTTGAGCATATTATATATTTAAACTTCTAATGTATATACCTTTTAGAAGAAAAATGAAATGCAGTGGTCTTATTCCCAAATGCTCTTCTCTCTTGTCCCAGTATAAAGCAAAACAAAAAAAATGATTAGATAATAGTATAAAAAAAGATAGGATTTCTGTAAGATTAAAAGCTATAAATGGAAAACATACTACTGTGTTCAATGGAGCTGAAGTTTAATATTACTATCCAAATTCCATTTTATCCCACTGTCACCCCCACCAAAGGAGAGCTTTTATGTCGGAGATAATATGATACTGCAGCATAAGCCCTCCTCAGATTTCAAACAGGTCAACTTGTCAAAGCTTTTTAAGGGAGCCAATTACATTAATTTTCCACAGCAGAGAAATACATATTTCATTTCCATCTCCCACTAGAGATGGGGCCCAGGGATTCTGTTTCGAAAGGCTCTTATCACTAAGTAACATTCGTACCCCCAAAGGAACCTTTGGCAGTCACTGGGCCATTGATATAATTGAGCAAGGTATGAGCTGTCTGACACTGCCATGGCACTGCTCAATAGTGCTGTGCACTAAGCACTCGGAACAATGAAGCTTCAGCAGACGGCCGCATTGTCAATAAATTTCAATTACACTAATTGCCAAGAGTTCAATGAGTTCACTTTGAAAGCAGAAGGTTGGGAGGAGAGGAAGAAAGATTTAAAAAGCCTATGCCTAGTAGAGCTAAAGAATAGGAAGCAATAAATAAACTGTAGCTTCTAATGGGGGCATAAGTGTATTTTTTTTAACATGGCTTAACAAGATTTTACAAGCTGTACCAGTTTCAGGGATTCTGTTTTACATTTCTTTGTTACTGTCTCCAAACAACATATACAGAGACTAAATTATATGGCATTATCTTTCAGGGGAGAATAATTTTCCTAGGTTTTTATGTTGTTCTTGTTCTGTTCAGGATGGATAATGCATTTGAAAGCAGAATGTGGTAATGTCATTTTCATGAGCAAATGAGACTGCTTACTAAAGCTGCAAGAACGACCAAGTGTGTCAACTTGTTGGAGTGACACAGCTAGACATTCCAAATTAATTGCAGCTATGTAGAAAAATTCCACATACACATATGTACACGTTACAATAGCTATTAATATTAAACATGCCCCAGTGTGGACAGTATAGATGAGTATTTTGTATACATACCCATTCACCAAATATAAAGGCAGATATTAATTCCAAGCACATCTGAACTTCCATGAAAATGTTGAGCTTGACTTTTCTGAGTGGCATCCATGAACATTTGGCTTCACTACGTATGGATCAAAACCACAAACAATTTATTTTATGTGAATTTTCTCAGGTCAAATTGCTCTCTGTATGTTTGTGTATAAAGAGATTCGCATATATTGAGTCAATTTGCTCAGTACAATTTTAAAACTTTGCAAAGTTTTTTGTACTTTCTTTTGAAGCATCTAAGTCACTGTCAGGGACAGCGCCCTCGACTAGATGTACCTCAGGTCTGACCCAGCATGGCAATTCCTATTTTCTTTAAAAGAAACGATAAGACGTTTACATGAACATCTGCCTGATAAAACATGATAAGAATTAAAAGGATTTTTAATACACACATTTCAGTGCATAAACTAATCACCTAGAGTGAGGAAGTAAATTCTCCTCCCTCACCCATTCCCCATGGTGTAGTAATGCACAATTAGGTGCAGCAAAAGAGAGGCGGTTGCACTTTTCCTTGAAATATCCATCACTAAGCACCATCAGAAACAAGATAACAGGTGAATAATTGGTCTACTTTAGTATGGTAATTTTTATAAAATAAGGTTTTGATTTGATACCTTTCAGGCTTATGGCACCTTAGCATACTTTAGTCCTCATTAGTTAGCTATCTAGTTCAGTAACATTCTGCTGATTAAGAATGGTGATCTTGTGGCTTTACTCCATGTAAGTTCTACAGGGCCTTTGCTATCACAAGACATAAAGCATAATACAATAGAATTAAAATACAATGTAATTTGATAAAATCCTATATACAAATATCTCAATGCACAGCAGTGACAAAAATGGATAAGGCTGTAAAATGTGCAATAAAATCAGAGTAGGTAGCTACTGTACCCTAATTAAAAGGTTCTCTAACCTGTTGACCCCCAACCAGAGATGATGCATGGGGTGGAGAGGGGTGTTACACAGGGTCATATGCTCTCCCAGATTTCTGCCTTCTATATGGCCCTGCTGACTGAAGTGCTGAAGTAGAAGGGCAGAGCAGTGGTGTTCTTGGCTAGCTGTTCCCTGCTTGTGGAGTCAATGGCTGTGAGGCAACCCCTTCTGACGGCGGGGGAGATCTTCCTTCTGCAGTGATGCTGCAATTTTTGGTTGCACCCCTCCCAACCCAGATAGGCTGGCTGCCCAGTGAGGTGCATTGGGGGTGGAGGTAGTGCTCACTCTCTGACCCCTTCTCCTCGGGGCTGAAGACTGAGCCCAAGCCCCTCTGCTCAGGACCGAAGACTGAGCTCTGCCACCTGGGGCTGAAGCCCAAGACCTTATGCCCAGGAGGTCACGGACTCCCTGAAACCTTCTCATGGACCTCCAGGAGCCATGGACCCCCAGTTGAGAACTAATGCTGTAAATGAGGCTTGCAAGGTTAGAAATAGAAAAGCCCTCAGTAGGGAAATGGCTGAAATGCTCTGACATTTTGCAAAGTAATGTGAAGTCAGTGAGAAAAAAAGGAGATAAACAGATTGTTTCTTGTTACTGCAGCACCAGAACAACCTCCAACAAAGAACAGGAGGGAATGGAAGACTGAATGGCAGCCAGAAATGACAGAACTGAGGTTATGTGGAGTTAGGCAGAGATATGCTAAAGCAAGACTTTAAAGACTAGGGGCCTGATCCAATTCCTATTGAAGTCAGTAATAGGACTCCCGCTGACATCAGGTGACATTGGTTCAGGCCCTTGAAGAATAATGATGAGGTGGATATGGAAGTAGCAGTATATGTTACTCCTGGAGAGATTCTGTGTGACTACGCACCCACAGAAAATGCCCCTCCCCCCTGCCCCGCAGAATTCCTGTGCTTCCCTGCAGAAAACATCAGGAGCAAAGTTTGGGCAGGGGGGGAGGAGGGAGATTGCCACCCTACAAACAGAGGTGAGGCATGGGGGGCACACAGGGTTATGTGCCACTGCCCCCCTCATTTCTGCAAGTGCAGAACTGCCCAGCTGAAGGAGGCTGCCTCTTCGCTCCACTGACTCTGCAGCTGAACACCACCTCCTGGGTCCTAGTGCCTGTCAAGCTCCTCTTCTGTGTGCTGGGAGTCTTCCTGTAGCAACAATAAGTGCCAGTGGTGGGACTGGGTAAGGATGGTGCGGGAAATGAGGGAAGGGGAGTGAGGGGGTGGGGGGAAGAGGCAGTGGGGAAGGAAGGAGTGGAATAGGTCAGGATGAGGGGAATATGGGAATGAGGGGAGGAGGATGGAGAAGAAAATGGTACAGGGGAATCGTGAGGGAAAGCAGGATCCTGGCATGCAGTGTCCTCTTGGAAGCAGCTGGGACTCCCTCATTAAGCAGGTTCATCAAACTCTCACCCTGACAAGCCCTACCCCCTACACATGAACCAATGTGATGAGCCCCACACACACAGAGACCCCCACCCCACTGATCCCCAACCAGCTGCACCTGCACCCCACCCCATCAAACCCAACTCCCCCAGCACCTGGACCCCCCACTGAGCCTCCCACACCCAACTCCCCCCACGACCCCCTGCTGAGCCTCAAACACCTTCACCTGGATCCCCTGCAAAGTCCCATTGTCCCTCCACCTGGAACGTCTCAAAGAGCCACTGCACGTCCAGATGTCCCCCTGAGTTGCCCACACCCAGATCACCCCACACAGAAACCTCTCACCCCACATCTAGATCCTCCCCATACTAAGCCCCTCCACACTTGGATCCTGCTGGGCTGAGTCTGCCCACCCACACAAGGTGCATCTGGTGCAGGGATGCAGGGCCCTAGGTGTTTCTGGGGCAAGCCCAGCCCTTGCACTGTGTCAGGGTCAGCTGCAGCCTCACTGTGAAGTCCCTGTACTGGGGGAGGGAGGGGCTTCAGAGTGATCTCCCAGTTCAATTCAGCCAGTGCTCCCCACTGCCATGTTGGAGCCACATTTATTTATTGACAAATAAATTTTGCAGAATTTTCTAGAATTTTAAAATATTGTGCACATAATTTTTAATTTTTTGGTGCAGAATTCCCTGAGGAGTAGTATGTCAGGATGGAGCACAATGACATTCTGTACAGGAGAAAAGACATACTGCAGCATTAAAGGCAGAGTTTGCATGTTTTGGAATTTGGTTTCATTTCACATTGGAACACACACTAGACCTTTCAAAAACATTCATAAAAAACCAGACTCACTGCAGAATAACCAGCAGCCCAATGACTCCCTGCTCATCTTATTCAAGACAAGGACTTGAACATGGGTTTCTCACACCCCAGGTGAATGCCTGACCACCATGGAATGGAGTTAGTGTCTCATTCTGGGCCAAAAAGTACTAATTATTTCTACAAAATGGAATAGCTCCAATAGTAATGTTTGAGAGAGAGAGAGAGCCCTAGCCCTGAAAAGGCAATAGCCCCAGGGCTATTCTTGGGAGGGCCTTTCTTGCTCTCGCACCAGATATTCAATCCTGCACCTAAGAAATCTTCCCAATGAAACTTTCATTGAAATTGATGTTTCCAGGAAAAGATTTTGTTTCTAAAAATTTGTATTTTCCAAAGAAAAAACACATTGTTGAAAAACTCTTGACCAGCTCAACTCCTGACTCCAATATAGCAATGCATACATGTATGGAGATTTTGATTCTGGTAGTTTTATATGAAACAAGAATGAGGAGTTGTGATAGTTCTCGAGGCAATCAGGACTGAGTCATCTTGCTATCCCCTACCTCTAATGTAAGGTCTTGCTTGTGCCTAGCTGGGTGTCAGCTCCCTAACACCACTAGCCATTTAGCCACTCAAGCACTCTCCTCTGGGCTCTGCCAGTCCTGACTTTGCCTTCTGGGTTAACAACAGGTGTACTTGAGTATATTTGAATTGTTCCCCTGTGATATCCAGCCCCTGACATGACTACTTGCAAAAATCCAAGATCCTCTGCCCCCAAAGGTGCAGTATGCCCCAGTTTACCAGTTTTACCTTAAACCCCATCTTCTGTATAAGACACAGCACTTGTAATAAAACAAAAGAAAGGTTATTTTAAAAATAGAGATTCTACAAGAAATAATAGAGAGTAGGGGAACAAATGGTTACAATAAAAAACAAAATCATAAAATGCTAACCTGGGTCTGCAGTCATTAGTGGTTATCTAATAAAGTAGGTTTTCCTCCTCAAGTTCATTGTGTTATAGAGCTTGCTGGTTTCACAAGAACCAGGATCCAATGTTTCATGAGAACAGGGAGCATGGAATATAAGGGAGAAATGATAATATAAGGAGCAAATGATGTAACTGATATCACATGTGGTCAGATTTGAATGGGGCATTGTTAGGAGAAAGGGTCATAGAAAGGTAATGGAGGGGAAGTGTTAGTTAGTGGCCATGATCCTCTTATGGATTTTTACTATTCTAGAGTGGAGAAAATTGTCATATTTTGTTTTCACAATGATGACAGGAATAATACAGAAGGTGTTATGCAGGGGAAGCAGTAAACTGACAGCACTGAAGAGTGAGATGCTATTTCCAGTGCTTCTAAAGATTAAAGAATGCTAAAATATTGTCTTGCTGTATCAGATGGCTCTCTGATAGAAAGCAGGGTGATTTTTCAAGGTCTCATAATGAACTGTGAAAGTTTGGGTGCACCAAGATTTTTCCTGTGTTTAATTTTAAAAATTCTAAGTTAATTATTGTACCAGGTAATTCTATGCCCATTTTACTACAACACAAAACACTTAACTCTGATCCAGCTCCCCTTCCCCTGTTCTTTCATCAGTAATTTCAAAATTTTAAAACAAAACAATTGGTTTAATATCCCCTTCTGAAAAAACCCAGTCTCCATGTAAATTACCAATTTTTCAGTCTCAGGTATAAATTCACATAATTTGATCACAAACACTTTTTCCCTATAATATGATATATTCAATATTATTCTAAAGAAACAGTAATTATGACAACTTTACCAAAAACCCACTATTGATTGATAAATATATTTGCTGACAATATTTCTGTTTTAACAGTGTCTTACACGTATTTAGATACTAAGATTGACATACCAACATAAACTTATATCTGTTTGAAATGAAACTGTTCTTCCTCATATCATATAGGCTGAGAATTCATCCAACTAGGCACTTATACTCAGCCAGTCTCAATGTTAGCAGAATACAAAATTATCTGTAGATTTAAGGCCAGAAGGAGACATCATGATCATCAAGTCTTCTGCATAAAATAGGCCATAGTACTTCACCCAGGTAATTCCTGCATCAAACCCAGTAATTTATGATTGCACTAGATTAAACATATCTTTTAGAAAGGCATCCAATCTTAAAAAGACAGAGTCCATCACATCCCTTGGTAAAATATTCCAGTGATTACCTGCTCTTAAAAATATGCACCTTATTTCCTGTTTGAATTTTTCCAAATTCAACTTCCTGCCTTTGGATTTTGTTATGCCTCTGTCTGCTAGCTTAAAGAGATCTTTTTTTCTTTCCTTCTACAAATCATAATCAAAGAGCACCAATCCAATGGTCTGGCCCCCTTTGATAACTAAATACCAAACATAAATAGACCTATCTTGGACAGATATGGAAATTTCCTGCAATATCTTTGAAGAAAAAAGCACCATATACATTTAAATGTAAGTATTTTAGGGGTTCCTTGTTGTAAATGCAAAGGTTATGTATTATGGGTAGGGTTTGTATGTAAATTCTCTGTGGGGAGATAGGATGTGAACCCTGGAAAGTGTTATGAACTTCAAAGGACTGTATTGAACATAGGCCAGACAAGAATGGCCTTTTGGGCTGAACAGTAACAAGTAGCTCTAAGAGGACATGAATGCAAATTCCACACCTCCTGTTATGCAAAACCCAGCCTTTTGGAGCTACACGCTGATGAGAAGAATGCTGTCTGCAGACAGAGTCTCAAGATCAAAGGCCCAAGCTATATAAAAGAAACACTGAACTACTCATGGGCACTCTGGTTCTGAATCTGAGATAGTTATGAATTTGTTTTGAAGGACTGACTCCTTCCAGAACCTGAGGTTGGAGTTAAGGTGATGTCTGGTAAGCTTTTTAGCATGTATGTAAGTCCTTTTATTGTTTTTAATATTGTTTTTCTGAAATACTTTAACCTTAGGAATAAATGTGCTTGCTTATAAAAAGTTGTGTGGTAAATTGTAAGTGCTAGCAATTACAGGTAGTCATAGCCTGTGGAGAGAAAACAAAGTGGAGACATGGCATGTTTAGGCAGTTTGACTTGCTAGGAATATCTCAATATGGGCAGGGAACTGTGCATACTGGAAAAGCTCCAGTCAGAAGGGAGAGAGACATGGATCTGTATCCAAGAGAGGTGATGGCTCAGGGGCCAGGAGACTACAGCGTGTGCCCTTGATGGACCATGATGGGGAAATACAGGTGCAGTTGCCCTGAACTGACACCATCAATTCACCCAGATAAATTTCAGTATCAGATATCTTCTCCCTGCGTAGGTACTTGTAGACTGATTGAATCAGTTACATCTCAGGTTTTCCATAAAATATTCTGTTTATGAAATATTGGAATTACATGCAATAAGGTAAATTATGTGGGTCAGACATGTAAAAGTTTAAACAATGCTGTACAAGTTTAAATAATGAATTTGCTCCCTGAAATTATACAGCAAAACAAATATTTCTGTATTTATGGGGAACACTAATAAGACTATTATTAGTTTCAACTATGGTATTTAGAAATAAGTATTCATAAATTTCTAGGAATAAATGAAGTTTAATTGCATTGAACCAAGAAAAATAGTCAGCTCTCTTGTAATAGTAAGAAGTTCTCTTTTCAGAGGAAGATATTCTAGAAGCACTTTTAATTTTACCATATACTCAAACTACCAGATTGAGTCTCCATAAAATGTATTTTCAGTATGTGTTTTGGGATTACAAAATGAAATACTTCAAATTTACTGGCTTAAAAATAATGCTAAAGTTAAATTATGAGAATTTTGTATTGCTAACCTTCAATTAGTATTTGACTTTAAAAAGACCTTTGCAATATGCTGTGATGTACTCTATCATTATAAAATATAGGTTTGAACCAGAAAAGCTAGTTATGAATAAGATCTGTGAGGTCATCTAACCCACTGACACAGTTAAAACATATCCCTTTTTAAAAAAATAAAATCAAATGATTCCTGATAAATTTGGGTCAGATTTTTGTTCCTTTGAAGTTAGATTACATAGTGCTTCTGTTGGGAGGGGAAAACATAACTAGGTACAACTTTTTGTAGTATACTGTGTTATCTAAAAGGGATATTATTTTGTGGTAACATAAAATTAATTTTGTACCATAAACTTTGTACACAGATTGCAATGCAATCCCTCTTTTAAACTGTTAAATATTCAATTTCTCAAAATTTACCCTGACTTTACTTTAAATGCCTGATTGTTTTAATTCTCTGTAAAACTTCTAGCAAGGTCTTTAAGTGTTGTTCAAAACTTTGGAAATCTATGATAACTGTACATTGTCAAAATGTGCTACAAAAGTATGATATATTAAACCTGACAGGATGATGTTCATTAATCTTTGAAATGTAGCTGGGACACTGGTAATTCCAAGAGGCATTACATTAAAATGAAAAGCCCTTATGGCAAGTGAAGGTGGTTTTTTGTTTCCTGTCATCATCCATTTGTAACTGCCAATAGCTGCTAGTTAAATCAATGCACCTGATAAATATTGCTTGACTGAGGAAACTTAAAGAATTATCATTTCCTAACACTGGGTATTTATCTTCTTTTCTTATTGCATTTATTTTTCAGGAGTACAATATTTAGAAAACCTGCTTATACCATTTGCCTTTTCTCAATTAACACTGGCCTAAAGCCAAACGGAGAGAAAGATTGTTTCAGACCTGAGCATGTACTGCAGCTGTTGCTTTATTACTTTTCCTTGCAGAAGATGGGATTTGGAGATACTGGTTCATGATCCTTGACACCTTTATTTGCATCTACCTTACAATTAAAAATTGCTGTTTCTCAGCTACACTTTTAACATCGGTGGGAAACTTTTCTGGATAGAAGTCATAATTGCTGTTTATTTGGGGGAAAACAAACATAAATTGTTATTTTACTTGTCTCTAGGTGACTCCTATCCTGGCTGCATCCCTATTATCTAGGAGCTGGATCCAGGAAGTGGGTGCTGACTAGAACTGGTCAACATTTTTTGAGTTTCAAACTTAATGCAATTTCAAATTTCAAAATTAAAAAGGGGTAAAATATTCCACTGTTTAAGAGCTATATAACTATGATTTTCAAAGGAAGCATAAGAAAGTAATTTGCTGTAAATTTTGCACATATCTGGTGTATTTTCCACAAAATATTGCTTCTTTAGTTACCTTGATCCTCATTGGCATATGAATACATTGTTGTTTTTTTATTTCTAGGATGTACGATTACATCCTTTATACATCTTTTCAGCCTTTCGAATTTTTTCTGCATAAAAAATATACAGCCGTTAATCACAAAGGCTCAATATTCAAAAGCAGACCTTGATTGTAGTTGTCTCTATTTTTGGTTGTCTAGCTTGAGATTCTAGAACCTGAGACCTCCAAAATCAGTGGTCACTTCTGAAATTTTGTCCTATAGATGTGTTTATTGTATCGATTATGTTCTTCTAAATGAAATATTTTGAATAGCTTTAAATAGCTGCTATAGTGGAGTTTATCAAAGTTTGAGGTGCTACTGTATATTGCTGATTTTTAAAAACAATTTAGCTTATAAGCTAAGCTTTCTAATATCATGGAAATTTGTGCATCATAATATGGAACAGCAATAGCCTCTTTCTACCTAATCTACTTTCAGTTGTAAACCCAGATTTCCCACAGGAATCCCAGGGTCCTTCTAAATTCTTAAATGAAATCATTCCTGTGTCAAGGTTTACATGTATCGACAGGCAGCTATGGAAAGGAAGGATGGTACAGTGTCAGGATGCTAGCTGGAGATTTGGGTTCAATTGTCTGCTCTGCCAGAGACGTCTTATGTGCCCTTGGGTAGTTCATTTTGTTTCTGTGACTCTGTTTTCCATTGGCCAAATGGGGATAATAGCACTTCCCCGCCCCACAGAGGTGTTGTGAAGATAAATTGTTTGTGAGGCACTCAGAAACTATCAATAGGGGGACCAGATAATTACCTTAGATAGATATGTCCAGAGAAGAAGTAACTTGGGACAAGTCATTTCTGAGGTGTGGAATTTGGAAAAAAGTGTGTATAAATTACATTTGATGAATACTTAACACTTATCATATCATATCTCCAGAACCAAATCATTCTAAGAGAGCACAATAATTAAAACAAATTAAATAAAATACTACAAACAAACTACAATACTATTGGTCCATGAGCCAGATCATTTGCCCCAGGAAGAGACCTCACTGCACTCAGAAGTGTAAAACTGCTTCCAGTTTATTATGAGCTGAAACAGAAATATAATACAAATCAGGTTTGATCTATAGGCAGATGTTGTTCAGATTTCATAGACTCTCCTAATAAAGGCCCCAATCCAACAAAATACATTTATGTGCTTTGCTGGATTGAAGCCAAATGAATTTATCCAGGAAATTCTTCCAGTATAACTACTTGTGTGAATATTTTGAGTGTTTGCAGGTGCATACCCAAAGTTGATTGAGTGATTTTAGCAAATGTGTTGAGGGTAGTGTAAAGTTTACAAAACCAAAACTCAGGTCTGAGTCCCAGATGGCCTTTGGGGACTAGTAAAACTATCAGCTAATCTATCAAGGATCTGGACACACCACAAAAACTAGAGATAATCCTAACTATACATATACAATTATGGGATCTAAATTACCACCCACGAAACAGATCTTGGAGTCATTGTGGATAGTTCTCTGAAACCATCCACTCAATGTGCAGCAACAGTCAAAATGCAAACCAAATGTTGGGAATCATCAAGAAAGGGATAGATAATAAGACAGAAAATATATTGCCTCTATATAAATCCATGGTATGCCCATACCTGGGGCACTGCATGCAGATGTGGTAGCCCCATCTCAAAATAGATATATTGGAATTGGAAAAGGTTCAGAAAAGGGCAACAAAAATTATTAGAGGTATAAAACAGCTTCCATATGAGGAGAAGTTAATAAGACTGGGACTTTTCAGCTTGGAAAAGAGGTGACTAAGGGGGGATATAATAGAGGTCTATAAAATCATGAGTGGTATAGAGAAAGTAAATAAGGAAGTATTATTTGCTCCTTCTCATAATACAAGAACAAGGGGCCACCAAATGAAATTAATAGGTATCAGGTTTACAACAAACCCAAGAAAGTATTTTTTTATGCAACATACTGTCAACCTCTGGAACTCCTTGCCAGAGGGTGTTGTGAAGGCCAATACTATAACAGGGTTCAAAAGAGAGCTAGATAGATTCATTGAAGATAGGTCCATCAATGGCTATTAGCTAGGATGGGCAGGAATGGTGTCCCAAGCCTCTGTTTGCCAAAAGCTGGGATTGGGTGACAGGGTATGGATCACTTGATGATAACCTGTCTGTTCATTCCTGTGACGGCATTGGGTCTCACCATCGCAGCACCTCCTTCTGTTCAGTCCAGGCATTAGCTCTTAATAGTCCTAGAGATCCCTCTGCTGGCGGTGTCCTGTCCGTCTCTTGTCCTCCATTGGCATTCGGACCCATGTTGCTTCCCGCTCAGCAGTGTCCTCCTCAGGACACTGCCCTCCAGCAGTGCCCCTTAGTCCACCCTCATCCTCTTCTGGGGCTGAGGGGGATTAACAGCATTGGCCACCCACAACCTCAGTCTAGCCCCTGGCTCAAGGGCTGGTTGCAATCTGCTCTGATCACTTCACCACCAGGTGCAGTACAAAGGGTAGTCCCACTACTCTAGGTCCCAACCCAGGGACCCTCTAATGGCAGCCTCCCTACCCTCCTTCTCTCCCCATGTCTAATTGTCCCTGGGCCATTTCCTGTCTGGCCTCTCACACCCTCTAGGTCCTTTCTATCTCGGCCCACAGCCTGGCAAGTATTGGGCCAGAGCCCTAGTATGCTCCCCCTGAGCCTGCCCAGCACTACTCTGTCTGAGGTGCTGGTCTCCTGCTCTGGAGACAGACCTTGGCCCATGAAGGTCTGGGACAGACTCCCTGCTCCCTTCCTAGGCTGCCTTTATATAGGGCCTAGCCTAGCCCCGATTAGCTGGCTCTAATCTTGGCCCTGCTTGGCTCTCAGTAGGCCCTTCCCTAATTGGCTGCTGGCCTGCACAGCCATTCTGGCCTCCTCTAGCCCCCTTCCTCATGGGGGTGGGGCAGCCGCCCCACCACACTCCCTCCCCCTTAAGAATTCTCATGGGGGGGAAGGAAGAGGGTCCCTATCACCCCAGCTTCCCTCACAGCTGGGCCCACAAGGCATCCTTTTCCTCTTGCAGGACTTCCACAGTCTGCAGCAACCTGCTTCCCACTTCTAGGGTCTGGGTTCTCACTGTAGACCACCTGGTCCTACGTGGGTTTCCAATTCTGTTTGGGTCCCCACATTGGCCCTCCTGGCTCCTATGTGGGTTCCCTCATTTAGATGGGGCCTCTCTGCCCCAGCCCTTTTCTCTCTAGTTCAGAGATCCTGGCCCCGGCCTCTCATCTTTGGTGCCAGATCTCTTGTTTGGTTTGGGTGCCCACCCCTACAGCAGCCAGAACAACTCCCTCAGCTACTCAGTAAGCCTAGACACCCAGGCCCTCCAGTACAAGTCCCTTTTCGCCACCATTTTATCACTCAGTCTCTCAGTGAGGCACAATCTGCCTAGTCCTCGCACTTGCTCCTTCTATCAGGGGTGGACCACATGTGCCCACATTCTCCACCACTTATGACAGCATTGGGACTCACCACAGCAGCACCTCCTTCTGTTCAGTCCAGGCATTAGCTCTTAATAGTCCTGGAGTGCCCTCTGCTGGCAGTGTCCAGTCCATCTGTTGTCCTCCATTGGCATCTGGACCCACATTGCTCCCCACTCGGCTGCGTCCTCTTCAGGACGCTGCCCTCCGGCAGTGCCCCTTAGTCCACCCTCATCACCTTCTCAGGGGGTTTAACAGCAGTGGCTACCCACAACCTCACAGTCTAGCCCCTGGCTTAAGGGCTGGTTGCAGTCGGTTCTGATTGCTTCTCCACCACCAGGTGTGGTACAATGGGGAAGGGGAGGACCCAGGCCAGCCCACTACTCTTGGTCCTGACCCAGGGACCCTCTAGTGGCAGCCTTCCTGCCCTCCTTCTCTCCCCGTGTCCAACTGTCCCAGGGCCATTTCCTGTCTGGCCTCTCACACCCTCTAGGCCCTTTCTATCAGGGTCCAAAGTCTGGCCCTAGTATGCTCCCCCCAAGCCTGCCCAGCACTGCTCTGTCTGAGATGCTGATCTGCTCTGGAGACAGAACTTCCCCCATGAAGGTCTGGGAGAGACTAGCTGCTCCCTTCCTGGGCTGCCTTTATATAGGGCCTAGTCTAGCCATGATTGACTGGCTCTAATCTCAGCCCTGATTGGCTTTCAGTAGGCCCTTCCTTAATTGATTGCCAGCTTGCACAGCTGCTCTGGCCTCTCTCATGGGGCTGAGGCAGCCACCCCCCCACAATTCCCCTTGGGGCACCTGCCATTGACCACTGTCAGAGGACAGGATACTGGGCTTGATGGACCTTTGGTATGACCCAGGATGGCTGTTCTTATGTTCTTATGAGATCAGAAGGGAAAGGAAACATTTACTTTTCTAACTGTTTCATTAAAAGCACCTCTCTGATTCTGTTGGAGTTATGCTTAAAGAACTGTAGTATTACTTCTAAAATCCAGTCAGTCTTCAGTCTCATGATTATATTTCAGTGCCTCTGTACCAAAATCCAATAAAGTATTGAAAAAATAGCCAAGGTTTGAAAAATTTTTGAGGAAATTGTTTGGGTCCAATTCAGCAAACCTTATTTACATGCACAGTCTTTAGTCACACAAATACAGGGTAGTCCCATTTACTTCACTATGACTAGCCAGGTAAAATACTACTTGAAGGAATGAACACTGATTGCACCCATTTGTAGGAATAAAATCAATATTTAGTATTACTGAAAATAACACAATGTTAAGCACAGCTGTGGAAATACTCATAGTGAAATTAGAACGCATTCAAAGTTGGCATTGCTTTCATGAAAATGGCATGCTTTTCATGGAATTTTCTTTGTCAGGAAAGTCTCATCCAGGTAGAGCACAAAACTGTTTTCACCATCTCAATGCTCATGGGAATTTTGCAGAACCTTTTTATGGTGCATTTTCAAATTCCAACCTGGATTGGTTGGGATTGGTCTCAAAATACTAGATCTTGGTACCTGACTGGCAGACCCTATATCATGTGATCAGAAGTAGGATGAAACATAAGCCATTTTGATGCTATTTATGAGAAATAATCTATAAACTCCTCTGAGATATGTATATATAAAAAGCAACTACGCTAATACTCTTTTTCGATTTTTGCCTTAATCAAAAGAGCTTGGGAACTGTTTATGTGTATTATTTAATAATATTTTGCCACATTCTTTCAATGTAGTGTGCAATGTCTTAGCAGCAACCATCATCTGGGATTCTGCTCATTTATGCCTGTACCATTAAACAAAGCCTATAGTATCTGTTATGCAATTGAGACTTGGCTCAAAGAAATATGAATAACATAAATTTAGGCTTCTACCTTGTCTAATCCTGACTCACAAGTTCCTGAGGGAACTGACTGACTAGAGTTCACTACCTTGTCTAATCTCCCTGATTTTCAGCCAGGGAATTGCTTGCTCCTATTTTTGACAATATATATTTCACATTTGGTAATTATTCTTCATCACATTATCATAATATACTATGTCCTAAGGGCAACAGCCTTTTGAGATTCAGTTCTCTTGGCCTCTCCCATTAATACAGGCCTGGTGGCTGTTTTACATGATTGAGGTTTGACTCCTAGAAATACAAATAACATAAATTTAGGCCACTGGCTTTTTAATCTCCCTTTGACTACACAGCAAGGGAAATTACAATATTTCAATCTGTTTTCTGCTATAATTAAGGCTCTCATTTAGTTTATAGCTTTATAATTGGAACACTAAACCTCATGAAAAATCAGAGGTTTTTTTCCACATCATGGACAAATCAGAACAATTCTGCACATAAGGTAAAAGGGGCAGCAGCAAAAGAGTTCTTTATAAAAAGGAAAAGAGACAATTCAGAGAGAAACATCATTTCCAAGGTGCAGAGTAGGTCATGATGGTCCAGGTATAGGAGTTGCAGCATAGCTTCCTCAGCATTGGTCCTTTCCTAAATGGGTAATTCTTCATCCTGACCCCAGAGAATTGTCACAAAGTATGTTTACTTTGCTCAATTTAACTGGGAGGAAAAGACAAACTGGAAAGAAGGCTCCTCTTGAAATTATGAAACAGGCTACCCAGATCCACTTAGAAAATTATGCTGAAGCTGCTGTTCCAGATTCTAGAAGGGCAATTATCTTAGGGTGATTAATTTGTAACTGATATAAGACCAGATTCTGCTACCCATGTTCACAGTCAGTAGACACCATCAAATGAGCATAGTCTACTGAGGATTGTTGCACCAGACAGAGAGACCATGGTTAATAGCATCATACCAGACATTGTAGAGTGAAGTTTGCAGATCTGGCTGAATCCTGAGAAACCATGAATTTCTGGGAGAGCCCGACAGGCATTGCCAGGTAGGGTCAGGGCATGCATCCCTTTGTGCGTCAATGTAGAGTTTGAGAACACAGTTTACTGAGGCGTTTTGTCTATCCTGGTGACATGGACAAAGAGTAGGCAATGCCACTTTTATATGTAGGGAGCAACTGAAGGCAGATCAGATCTCAGCGAGATTACAGTATTTTGCACAAAGTCAAACCACTATTTGGCACTGTCATCATATACAGAATGTCTCTAACCATTCTAAGTCTGCCTGTAAGAGGGTCCAGGTTTCTGACCCATATAGCAGCACAGGCAGTACACAGCTTTATCTCAGCACAAACACATATATGTGTCCCTAGCAAGACATGGACTTCATGCAGGAGATGATGAGACCTATTAGTTGGAGCACATCCAGTTTTCTCTGAGCATTTGAACTCTGCTTGCAGCCTAAGTAGATGAATTCATCAATGGTCTCCACAGAACTGCACCCCACCTGCTCTGGGGATTCTGGTGGCACAGCCCTGATATTGGCTATTGCTTCTCTGCCATGAATCATAGAATCACAGAATATCAGGGTTGGAGGAGACCTCAGGAGGTTATCAAGTCCAACCCTCTGCTCAAAGCAGGACCAACCCCAACTAAATCATCCCAGCCAAGGCTTTGTCAAGCCAGCCCTTAAAAACCTCTAAGGATGGAGATTCCACCACCTCCTTAGGTAACCCATTCCAGTGCTTCACCACTCTCCTACTGAAATAGTGTTTCCTAATATCCAACCTAGACCTCCCCCACTGCAACTTGAGACCATAGTTCCTTGTTCTGTCATCTGCCACCACTGGGAACAGCTGAGCTCCATCCTCTTTGGAACCCCCTTCAGGTAGTTGAAGGCTGCTATCAAATCGACCCTCACTCTTCTTCTGCAAACTAAACAAGCCCAGTTCCCTCAGCTTCGCCTCATAAGTCATGTGCCCCAATCCCCTGATCATTTTCATTGCCCTCCACTGGACTCTCCAATTTGTCCACATCCTTTCTGTACTGGAGGGACCAAAACTGGATGCAATACTCCAGATGTGGCCTCACCAGTGCCAAATAGAGGGGAATAATCACTTCCCTTGATCTGCTGGCAATGCTCCTACTAATGCAGCCCAATATGCCATTAGCCTTCTTGGCAACAAGGGCACACTGCTGACTCATATCCAGTTTCTCATCCACTGTAATCTCCAGTATCAGAGGGGCAGCCATGTTAGTCTGGATCTGTAAAAGCAGCAAAGAATCCTGTGGCACCTTATAGACTAACAGACGTTTTGGAGCATGAGCTTTCTTGGGTGAATACCCACTTCGTCAGATGCATGTAGTGGAAATTTCCAGGGGCAGGTATATATATGCAAGCAAGTTAGAGATAACGAGGTTAGTTCAATCAGGGAGGATGAAGCCCTGCTTGCTTGCATATATATATCTGCCCCTGGAAATTTCCACTACATGCATCTGACGAAGTGGGTATTCACCCACGAAAGCTCATGCTCCAAAACGTCTGTTAGTCTATAAGGTGCCACAGGATTCTTTGCTGCTTGTAATCTCCAGGTCCTTTTCTGCAGAACTACTGCTTAGCCAGTCAGTCCCCAGGCTGTAGCAGTTCATGGGATTTTTCCGTCCTAAGTGCAGGACTCTGCAGTTCTCCTTGTTGAACCTCATCAGATCTTTTTTGGCCCAATCCTCCAATTTGTCTAGGACACTCTGGACCCTATCCCTACCCTCCAGTTTATCTATTTCTCCCTCAGCTTTATGTCATCTGTAAACTTGCTGAGGGTGCAATCCATCCCATCATCCAGATCAACCCCATAGTTAGGGTGGCATCTTGAAAAGCCTGAAAGGCAGGGCTGAAATTCTTCAACTTCTCCCCAAGCAAGGCAGCGTGGTCTGCATAGTCTTAGTCAATTAACACTTCTTGACCAACACTGATTCTGAAATGCAGAGCAGCAAGTCCTAATATCAAGTTAATAGCTCAGCAGAACAGTGCCAGGGTGAGAAAGCATCCCTACCTCACACATGAGGTTGTGTAGAAATGTGGCAAAAGCTGTGAACCAATACACATTGAAGAGCACCTATGATAAAGATCGCAACTTCCTGCAGTATCTTTGGGCAATTATTGTATTAAGTTTATGTATCATTGTGGACCTAGAATTATATGTAATTCCATGAGGGAAGGTAACCACAGTCTCCTCATAACCTAAGAACAGTGGGGGATGATTAGAAAAAATAAGTCAGATTGTAATACCACCAGAGCTGTACCTCCTGGGGAGGGGAGAGGAGGGGGAGGAAGAGATATATATAATAGCTCCAGCTGGTTTCTGAAGAGGCCAACAGACAAAGAAAGGACTTTTGGACAAACAGACTGAGTTGAAACTGACTCAGGGCCTTCTTTCTGATCCAACAAATGGATAGGACATTCTGTCCAAGGGAGGCTGTGGCTGGGGCAAGAAGCCTGGGCTGATTGATGAAGGTAGGCTTGGCTGTGGCTATGCCCCAATCAGGCCCAGCTGGCCCCTATACGAGGCAGTGAGCCAGAAGCCCAGTCAGTCTCCCTCTGCCTGTAGAGGGAGAAGGGCCTGGCTGAGGGGAGCTAGAGATATGGTACCTGAGTAGAGCAGGGCTGGGGAAAGGCAGAGAAGCTGGGGAGCTCCAGCCTGGAAAGCCCCAGGCTGTGGCCTAGCACAAGGCCAACAGGTACTGGGGGTTGCAGAGGGAAGCCCAGGGGTAGGCAAAGGCAGCAGGTCCAAACCCAACCTTGCCAGTGATGAGTAGGCTGATAGTGCAGTCTGCCCCAGGGTGTGGGGGCTAGATGATGACTGGCAGTAGCCTTATACTGAGGTGAGATGGGGATAGTGGGTGTGGTTTCCTGGGGAGGGGAGACCCTGAGAGAGATACTGTGGGGTACTGCAGGAGGCAGAACCCTGAGATAAGGGCACCGGGGTCCTGGGAGGGACATGGGGGCCAATGGCAAGCGGATCACTGGCCTGCAGAAGGCACTCCTGGGTCAAAGAGCTAATTCCTGAGGACAACCAGCAGGAGGCACCACAAGGGTGAGTCTGCACCATGCTACAGAGGCCCCCATCCTTAGGGAAGGCTTGGAATGACTAACACCAACCAGAGCTCATGTGGAGATGGGGAGGGTGATAGCTGGTAAGTTTGTTAGCATGCATGTTTGTTCTTTTATTGTTTTTAATATGTTTCCCTGTAATACTTTTATCTTAAGAATAAATGTGCTGAGAAAGAGCTGTGTGGTAACTTAACTGTGAGCAGCCATGCTCTTTATAATGTCTGAGGAGAAAATCAGAGCAGGCCTGCTTAGACAGTTTGAATTGCTGGGGAATTGACAGTGAAGTCAGGAAACTGTGCAAACTGGAAGTACCCTGGTCAGGCAGGGGCTAATGTCTCTGCCCAAGAGACATGATGGTTGGGGATCTGGAATCCTAAGAGTGAGTGCCCGTGCTAGACCACAAAGGGGAACACAGCTGTAGTTACCCTGAACTGCAACAACATCTCACTCCAAAAGCTGTTCCACTGAAAACAATGAGCCCTTTTCTGACCAGTAGGACTATTGCCAGCCTGATCAAGCCATTTTGCTTCTTCCTGAATCTAAACAAATGGAATAAGGTGCGATTCAATATGAATAAGGGTGGGCAGAATCTTGCCCATAGATAAGGCTGTCACCACAGAACCCCTGACCACTACTGAACTGAAAGAGGAGCAGGACTGTGCCGATGTGAGCGATTGTTCCCCATACACAGAGAACAAACATTTGCTTTCAATGTGAATGACTTATTTTAGATTCAGGGAATCAACAAAACAAAACAGAAAAAAAGTGTCTCTCTTTTTAACTTACTTCATCAGCTCTGCATCACAAAACTGAAGCTGCCATGGCATATTCCTAGCAACCTAGGTGCAGAGTGAACAAACTGATATTTTATGAAGTTATATGCTACCAATATAGACTATAATGTGGAAAAGTGCCAGCTGAGAAGTAATGTCCAAGAGGAATAACAAAAGGCTGAACCATTACCCCACAGTAGCTGTGTAACAGGAGCTTTTTCTATTACATCCCATGTTGGCCTCCTCAAATATATTGTGTGTGTATAAATATCTTCCAAAAGGAGAAGTGGGGAATGATTTTATGACTGGCAGCAGAGAGGCCACAGGGAGTAGGAAGGAAGCAGGTTATAGTTCCAGTGTGGTCTCCTCTTATGGTCCCCAGAGCCAACAAGAACGTGCATTGCAGGGAGAGAACTACCTTTGTTATGGTAAGCAATGGTGGACTGCCAGCAGGGGAAGGAGATACATGTCCATAGCAGCAGTATACATGATGAAGAGTCCCTTGGGGTGACCATAAAAGACTTTGTATTCATATGTGGATTCCACAGAGGCATGGGCCATAGAGATGTTGGAAGGTTATATTCAAAACAACTGTGTCAAGTCTGCCAAAACAAATACTACTGTATTGGCATCTCGGGGGGATTTCAAGTAGTTGTGCTTTATCTAGGCTGCCAGTGTATACTCCAAGCTGGTGTTTAGTGAAGCACATGCTATAGTAGCTGACAGGTGAACTTGCCACTCTACAGGGAACATGGAGAAGCACATCTTTATTAAAATGAACAAGCACCTCCTATCACAAGACTGCTCCATGAGTTAGAGTGTGGCCACTAGTAGGGATACAGTGTGAAGAAGAATGATGATGAACATTTTAGTGAAGTCTTCTTCAAACCCTAATTCTACAAATTCTAAGTGTGCCCTGCATGAAACACTGAGCAGCAGATGCTGATTGACAAATACAGGCTTCCTCTTTCTGTTCTTTTTTTCTGTACTTTAACCACCATGCGTGTTGAAAGGGTAAGGAGAGGGACAGTACCTTTAGTACACAAGACAACATATTTACCAACCCATGTTGCATTTCATAGGCTACACCTCACTCTTTTTCATAAAAACACACACACAAACACTATATTTAAAGAGTTGTCTGCTTTTTTGTCTGCTTCTTTAGATATAAGAATCATCTTTGGATATATGGGCGAGTGGCCCCATTCTTCCTTTTGGTCCCACTATTTTAATTTTAGATATTCAACATATGATCTATCTGAAACATTTATGGCATGCCACTATTAGAAAGAGCACTTTACTTGTTTCCACTGGCAGAGCCTATAATTGCCCATGTGCAATGCACAGGCCTCATCCACCAATGATTGCAGAACCATGTTGGGAGATCAGTATAACTTTGCTACTAGCAGAACATATTATTCATTTCTTATACTGTGATTTACTCATATGTAATATCATAAGTGCCTGCATATAGGGCATAGCTCTGATTTTTCCAGTGCTTTGGTACACACATTGGGGCCAGAGTTTCAAAACTAGCTATTCTGTCTGAGCTCACAATATAGGTCACTTAAGCATCTACTCTAAGTACTTGTGCACACAGAACAGGTTCTGAAGCTGAGATTTTTCAAAACTGCCTCTGAAATTAGATGCCTAATTAATGGGAACTGGGCATCCAAATCCCCTAAGTAACTTTGAAAATCCCACCCTTAATCCCTAAAGATCCTAAAATGTATCCACAATTATTTTCATTTGCAAAGCTAAACTGCACTTACAATTATTTTTGAGGTCCAAAAAAGGTAGGCTAAAAATCAGGACAATTATTATAACACTATGGAGTTGGGTTTTTTATTATTATTTATTTTTAAATTAAAACACTAGTTCTGTCATCATTTAAAACATGATTTTATCTTCATTTGCTTCCCTATCCCAAGTAAGCTAATCAGCTTTTATTTAAGATAACTGGAATTAGATGTGGCCATCTTCAGCTGGACAACCACTGCTAGGCACCTGGGAGAAAAACTTCAGACCTTAAAAGTGGTGTATGCAGCTGCAAGATACCAGCTTGGTCAGGCTGAGAAAAATCCTATTGCTGAAGAGCCTGGAGAAATAGAAGTGTTATTTGGGAAAAATCCTGCCCACTAAGCAAAAAATACAGGTATGTCTGGGGGATGCTGAGTGACAAGACCAGCACTGAGCCAATATTTAGAGGGGGAAGGTATTAGCTGATACTTACTACATAACTAATGACTTTTTTTCAAAAAATATTTTTTTCATCGCATGCCACTTTTATGACAATTTTCAATGGCAAATGAAAGAAACTTTGGTAACATTTCAAACTTAAATTTTCATTTTGTTTCATTTCTAAAAAAACAAAAAATCAAAATTTGAAAGTTTTTATGTATGTTTTTGTTTTCCCTCTTCCTCCTTTTCCCTCATCTCTTTTTTTCCTGTTTTGCCACTAAATGCAATAAACTATATATCACTTTTCCCTTTATTTTTCATTTTTGCACTCTGCACATTTTCAAAAGTTTAAGAGGTTTTAAAAAACTACAGAGTGTGGAAAGGAAAAAGAAAAAAGCTGGGGGAAAGCCAGGACACTATTCATTGTATAACATTTTTCCCCGAAAAATAATTGTTCTATTTCACACCCTGTGAAACAGAAGATACTTCAAAATTTCTAAATTTTTGATGAAGTTGTTTTTCCATGTTTTCAACAAGCTCTACCTTGAACATGTTGTTTGCTCTTTCAGAGCTATGGGTGCTTTGGGAGGGAAGCAACTGAGTCTGGTAGAGTCTGATAGTTCCAAAGGCAGTTTTTGCCAACAAGGCAAACAGTTTAAGACTTAAGAATGCCAGAATAGGTTGTGAAGAAACTTTCAGGACTTTGAAAACTTAGCAGCAACAGCTGCTTGAAAGACACGGGTTTGATTATAATAAAGGGAATAAAACTTACAGGTAATAGGCCATAATCAGCTCACAAGCACTTATTTTTGTCATAGGCAGCAATGATAGTTGACTTTGTCAGCTAAGCCAGAATAGGTTATTTGCTGCTGCTACAAAACACAGTCTAATGTGCTTTGGAGAGAGGTGGCTTCTCTGCAATATTTTCTTACAACCTTGTAATTGCAAACTTAAGTGTTGCTGCCAGGTCCAGGCAGTTTAATTTGCAAATCAATCTTTGAATATATCTAATTATTTTACACACATTTGTATACAAATGATATACACACAGACTTGGTCATTTTAAAATAAAACTGAAATACCTATGAGACATATATCACCGTTTTGTTTTTTAGGGTAAACAATCCATGAGGCTGAGTCAGCAAAGGTTAAGATCTATGGTCTGTGTTAACAGGAGGTCAGACTAAATGATCACAATGATCCATTCTGGCCCTGGAATCTAAGAATACTGAATATCCTGAACCAAGAAGTCTTAGAGCATATAGGACAGAAGGCTATGCTAATGAATATGAGGACTTTAGATATAAATGTGCTCTCCAGAATTCATGGAATGGTAAAATATCCATAGATTTCATGTCACGTAATTTACAGAAAGCATGAGAAGCTTTCTGATGATGGCAGTCCTCCTGTGTAAGTGAGTGGGTCTTTAACAAGTATTAATGTACAGGTAATGTATGTGAACACTTCTACTGTTTTAAATGAAATGCATGAAAGTAGAAAATCTGTCATGTGGTCCACAAGAAGCTCCTTTCACTACGTGCAACATGAAGAGATCAAAAAGTTAACCCCCTTGTTTAATCTGTGTATACAAAGTTCAATTTTTTCAGAGATTTTAAATACTCTGCAATAATGGCCAGAATATTGGATCAAACTAAAATGACACTCCCATGCACAGAATAAAGGACTTTAAATATATGAGACCAAATACAAGTCAATTACACTGACAACAAGAGAATAGAGAAGAGAAACTCTGGCAAAATACTTCAAAATAGAGCCAGCAGAATGCAGAGAAATAGAGAATGCAAAAACTGGCCATTAGAACCAGCAGCAATAATATTTCTTTTTAACTTATTTGAGAGAAATGTGGGCACATCCCCAAAATTAGGACAGCTAAATTTTCCTGTAAGATAACCAGATTTGAAGTGTGGGCTTCCACATGAACAAGTGATCAGAATTTCTTTTCTCAATAAATCTTGTGAAGGAGATACGGGATACAATTCCTTCTCAGCTAGGGAAACTGAGGCACAGGGTACGTCTACACTACCCGCTGGATTGGCAAGTAGTGATTGATCTATCGGGGACTGATTTATTGTGTCTAGTGTAGATGCAATAAAATCAATCCCCGACTGCTTTGCCGTTGACTCCAGAACTCCACCACAGTAAGAGGCAGAAGCTGAGTTGACAGGGAAGCAGCAGTGGTCAACTCACCACCATCCTCACGGCCAGGTAAACCAACCTAAGATATGCCGACTTCAGCTACGCTATTTGCATAGCTGAATTTGGCATATCTTAAATTGACCCCCCAATGTAAACCAGGGCACAGATTCAGACACTGCCTAAGGCTGTACATTAAGTCAGTAACAGAGGTCGGATTATAACTCAGGAGTTTATGGTTCTCAACTGTGTGTGTGCTGTCCACCAGATCACTCTGCTTCTTCTTTTACAGTGATTTCAAAATGATATTAACAGAAACCTGTTACTGACAGCTGAATGTTACCCTTTTGTACCAAACATAAAAAATCATGGTAGAGAGAAACAGGAGAGGAAGGAAGACCTCTTGCAATAGCATTCTGACATGAGAGGAAAGGAAAAGAGAATTCTTTTCCCCCACAGAAACAGAGTAATTGCCATTTGGGATCAGCCCAGTGGTCCATCAAGTCCAGTATCCTGTCTCCAACAGTGGCCAGCTTCAGATGCTTCAGTGGAAGATGCAAGAAACCACACAGTATGTAGATGTGGAATAATCTGCCCTCCATGAGGGTCTCATCATAATCCCTTTAGTTGAAGATTGTTTTAAATCCTGCAGCATGAGGTTTTATATACCTTCAAATACTCTTGTTTAGCATTAACTATTATAACTGTGGATTTTCTTGTTATTCATAAAAAAGTCCATTTCCCCCTTTGAATCTTGCAAAATGCACAGCCTCAGAAACATCTTGTGGCTATGGGTTTCACAGGCTAATTATGTATTAAGTGAAAAGGTATTTTTATTAATATTGAATTTTCCACCTTTAACTTTCATTGACTGTCCCCACTATTTTTGTGTTACCTTCTCTGTACCATTCACTATTTTATATACTTTTATCAAGACCTCTTTTATTTGTCTCATTTCTAAAATAAACAATATTTTTCTTTTCATTCTTCCTTCAGATTGATGTATTCCAGGCCATTTATCATTCTCATTGCTCCTCTTTGAACCCCATCACATTCTGTACTGAATACATAAAAATATACTAGATGGGACATATACTGCTCATAGTATTCAAGGTGAGGTCAAACCTCTGATTTATATAAAGGCATTATAATATTTTCCATTTTATTCTCCATCTCAGTACTTATGCATGCCAACATTTTGTCCACTTTTTTGACCAGAGCTGCATACTGAGCAGAGATCTTCATTAATCTGTCCACAGTGATGTCCAAGTTCCATTTGTGAGTTGTCACAGTTAAGTTAGAATCCTATAAGGTGTTTGAGTAGTACAGATTTTTCTCTGCAAAATATATTATTTGCATTTGTCAACAATAAACTTCACCTGCCCTAGTGCTTCCCAACCACCTACCTTGGTTAGGTTCCTCTGAAGTCTTCAGAGTCCTCTCTGGATTTGACAAACCTAAACAACTTTATCATTTCATAGAATATCAGAGTTGGAAGGGACCTCAGGAGATCATCTAGTCCAAGCCCCCTGCTTAAAGCAGGACAAATCCCTAGGCTTGTGTTTTGTTTTATTTTTTAAACCCCCATTCTCTAAATGGTCCCCTCAACGATTGAACTCCTAACCATGGGTTTAACAGGCTAATGCTTAAACCACTAAGCTATCCCTCCTCCATGTTAGTGTCTCTTTCCAGATCATTAATAAGTATAAAAGAGAACACGGGACATAACATGGAACTTTGAGGCTGTTAACCTTTGCAATAATGAAAATGGACTATTTATTCCTGCTGTATATCCTGCTTCTCAGCCAGGTTTTGATCTATTACAATACTTTGTCCCATGATTACTTAGTTTCTTTGCCAAGGGTATTGCCAACACTAAGTCTTCAACAATCATAAGTCAGCTCTCAGAAATCATGAGATTGATGAGATTGGCTTAAAATCATGAGGTATTTTTGAAATAATGAAATGTGGGGTTCTTTTAATTTGTATCCTGGTTTCTGAGCCTTTAGCTTACATTTGCTTCATGTTTCAAGGTTCCCTCTGCAACCATCAGAGCTAAAAAACCTACTTTTTTTCAAACAAAATTCTCATGAAATCTCTTGATTCCAGAAGCTGAGACTTTAAGAAAAATATCAAAAGACTTGCAATAAAACCATGAGAGCTGACAACATTGTTTCATGCAACACCTTGTCAAAGGCCTTTTGAAAGAATGAACTGTCACCTGGTTCTGTTTTATCCCTTATTTTACTGACACTTTCAAAGAATTATAAGGGCTTGTCTACATTACTCACAGGATCGACGGGCAGCAATTGTTCCAGTGGGGATCGATTATCACATGTAGTGTAGATGCAATAAATCGACCGCTAAGAGCTCTCCCATCAACTCTGGCACTCCACTGGAGTGAGAGGCGCAGGCAGAGTTGACAGGGGAGCGTCAGGTGTCGACTCACCACAGTGAAGACACCGCTGTGAGTAGATCTAAGTATGTCGATTTCAGCTACATTATTCACAAAGCTGAATTTGCATAACTTAGATCGATTCCCGCCCCCCTAGTGTAGACCAGACCTAAGACTGGTGAGACAATTTTCCTTTGCAGAAACCGTATTGGTTAGACCCTGTCATGTCATATGATTTTCCAGCTGTTTTCACCTTTTATTTTTAATTATTTCAAACAATTTTCCAAGTACAAATGTAAGGTTTCACTGTTTTGTAATGACACAGATCTCCTCTACATACTTTTTTAAATATAGGTACAATATTGCTACCCTCCAACTCTCTGATATATTAGCTGTTTTTAATAAGCGACTGCACAGTTTTTCTAGCAGCTCAGCCATTTCATATCTTAAGCTCCTTCAGAATAGGAGGTGGTGACACTGCTTTTTAAATTATCAATTTTTTCCAGCACCAAATTACTATTAAATAGCAAAATCAGTACATATTGTAATAGTTCAGTTAATTGCTGGATTATTCTAGGGGAAGAATTTTGCATGTGGAAATTAAAATGAGCACTTTGAAAAAGTTATACAATGATAAAGGAAGATTTTACAGAAAATGATGGTTGGAATGAGTTTAATAATGGCATCAAAATGGGCGGCGGGGGGGAATAGACAAAGAAGAATAGACATTCAAGGGGACAGCAGTGGCTAGGACTAAATCAGCAATTGTAGTAAATGCAGCAGCTGTAATAAGTACTGCATCTCCTTTGCCTGCTTCACAGTTAATTTACTACTACCATGGTAGCTGAAATTTACCCTGCTGGTTTAATATATACTGCCTGGGGAGAGAGGGAGAAAGATCATACTAGGATAAACATGGTACAACTAGAGCCAGGTGACATCAGCAGTTTTGTAAGACAGCTTACAGCACACCCATTGCTTGAAAAGACCCAGGCACATTTACATTTAAACATAACTATGGGGGCTTCATATTTCCTTCATTGCCACTCTCCAACTCTCTTGAATCCAAGTTCTGTTGGGTATCCCTGGTGACACATAGGAGCAGGTTATGTACTCAGGTCAAAATAAGAAGATAAAAAATATATCTGAGATTTCAGAAATCCTTCAGGATCAGAGGAATACTAGACATGACTGAGTTATCTGCCCACTTCCATTACCTGCACCACTCAAAAGCCAACTTGCAAAGGCTCTACACAGAACATCACTAGCTAATGGCAATGTAAACAGAGCAAACTATTGGGGTGGGGAGCAGAACAGAACTTCAAGGGAGAAAGGAGTCTCAGGTCAGCAAGGCCAGGTTTATCTTAAGTATACAGTGCTTTTAACAAGAGGAAACAAAAATGGCTCCTCTCTTAAAGTGCACTGATGCAAGGTATGGGGAGAAGTCAGAAATTGTAATTTGCCTGTTTCACTTGATAATGTATGACATTTGTATACAGCTCTGGTACAAAGTGAACAAACACATTATAGGGCAAGTAACATATCAGACTTGTGGGTGTGAACAATCAAAAGCTCAGTCACAAAATATTCAAAAAGATGGACTTTGAAAAGTAAATAAGGGAATGTTCTGTTCTGCCATGAACATCTACAGACAGACTCTGGATTTTCTTGCAGAGTCTCAGTTTCCTGAAATGGTGATCCCCTCGTTCAAAAGGCAAATGTTAAACCACTAAATGTTTACAGAATAGACAGGGCAAATCCAGCAGCCTTTATTTAGCCAAAACTCCCAAGTTTGGCCCAAATCTTTTTATTTCATTTCATACTGTTGACAAGGTCAACACCCAATGTCATCCATGATGATGTTGCCCCAAATAGGAATGAATCTTTTGCTTCTCCTGCATCAGGCAACTTTAGCATATGGGAAATATTCGTTTACATATAATTTTAAAGGAAAAGCTGATTTCCAATAAAGCCCATAATTGCCAGAAGATATGACTCTACTCAGAAGTGCCAACAAGCACTGAGAATTTTCGTAGGATTTTTAGCACAATAGTTATATTACACTGCCATCCACTGACTGTCTCTTGTAAGTACATGCACCGATAGAAACAGGCTGTTTTACATTGGCTTGGTTTAATTCCCACTGAAAGACCAGCCTTCCCTAGACAGATATACTCCCAATTCATTTCCTCCAGCAATGATAACTGTGAAATTTACCCAGCTCACAAAGGAAGAGAAATAATTTCTCTAATAACCTTAATGGGTTTTTAGAGACCTTGGCTAGCATCCAAGTGAGACTTAGACATGGCTGTGCAGACAAAGTGAATGCAGAGCTTACTCTCGTGTGTATGAGTATGTGTGTGTTGTGTGTGCGGTTTTATTGTCAGATAAGTTTCAGAAAAGATGTATTAATTGAACCCCTCAGCAGTGATGCCCCCACCAATAGCTTTCCCTTACTTTATCAAGGGATGTGAATGAAAACTAATTGTGCTTCAAATAAAAGGAAAATCACAAGTCTGTTGTAGGATTAGGTTTTCCTTTAATTAAGACTGTTGAAATAAACAGCAAGAGAGCTGTTATGGACTTTTTCATGTTATATTTTAGTTCCAGTTTCTCTATTGAAATATGAGACTGTCATATTGTTACAAAAGAAGATCAAAGAACAGAATACACTAGAAAAGCCAGAAGAAGCATTCAGAAATTAATATTTAAGTTTTACTTAAGTGAAGTAAAATTTCCTTGAAATAATCTAGTAAAAATGTTTTAAATATTTCAGTTACAAAGGGACCAATATGATAAACTCTTACTATTCAAATTTAATAATAACTGCCCTATTCATGCACTGCTGTGACTGGTGAAGACAGATTTTAGATAAAATCATTTAAATGATTCCAGACTTGCTATTATCTACATCACTAACAGTAGATTTACATACCTTTTATCATGTATGTAGGTTGAAATATATATAGCGTGTACCTATGTACCATTGTATGATACGTTAGCATGAGAGCAAGTATATACTGCACAGTGTAACCATACTGTACAAAATGTTTATTGCCTCTTCTAAGAATTTGAGGCTGGAAGATATGACTTTTTTGGTGGTCTCAGTTTCCTTTAGATGTGACAGACTGAGCAGTAAAGAGCTACTGTCAACAATGAGCAGCAAGGGAAGGATATTTTAAGGAGCATGGACAATTAACCAGGAAGCTAGGAAGGATAGTCCAGTTGGTATAGTCTCAGTTGGGTTGGGTTTACTTCCTTGCCCTGTTACAGATTTCCCATGTGATCTTGGGTGAGTTGCCTCAGCTCGTCATCTATAAAATGGAATAATAGCACTTCTGCATCTCACAAGAGTGCTGCCTAAATATATTTGTAACCCTTCTGCCAGGTGGAGCTGGTAGCAACCAGGAAGGGGTTCAATATCTAGGGGTTCCTCTTCAAAAATTCAACACAGACCTGGATCAAGTCCCCACTCAGTAACCTGGGAAAATTACACACCACCTGGGGGCACCTCTGAGACACAAAACTTTGCCTCTTGCAAGTACAGAGTCTGAATACAAAAAATAAACATTTAATGAGAAGAAGGAGGTCACCCAACATTAATTAGGGAAAACACCACAAGCAGGATTCATAATCAATAAAACTGTGAGCAGGACACCCACCCAGAGCATGTGGGGCAGTGTCTTCTGCCTCATGTTCTTGAGTTCTACAACCAAAAGTTCCTTTTCTACACCCCCTCTCTGGTCCCTCACCCTACCCCACTCACAGTGGCTGTACTTAGCACTTGCTGTAGCTAGCTACCTCTCCAGCTACTTGTTGCCTCGGTAGCTGCTTATTCATCAGCTAACTATCAATCACCTTTTCCTACCACCTGCCTTTCTACTGTGACTGGGAAGTAGCCACACCTCCTGGCTAGGACAGCTGTCCCTATTTCTCTTACCTTCATAAGGGTCTGGCATTTGAGCCCCAGCTTAGCAAGTTCGTTTCAGCTGAGGGTGACTCCTGTACAAGCTCAGCACAGTTCTGCTCCCCTTTAGTCAAACAATGCAGATAACAATACTGATAACATTTCACTACCCCTGCATTCCATACTAAAGTGATGTGTAACTCAACATCAGCCAAAGCTGATCACTTGGAGCTACACAACTCCTGTCTGTGTATACCTATGCAGAATAGGTGTGTTCATGTAAACACAGTTTGCTCCTAAAGCCTCTCCCCTTCCTGAACTAGCTGCCAGGGGAGAGTTCATTCAGACCCTGCTTACATCTAAAGATTGTGAGATGACCAAATGCTATGTTAATGGGGTCCACATAAGTACCTAAGGTATATGGAACACATAGATTCTTATGGACAAGGAATAGGTGGCAGGACAGACTGTATTATGTATTCTGCTGTTTGTAATCTATACATGTGAATAAAGGTTTAAGAATCCTTCTCTACTGAAGATTTCCACTTGCCTCATGAGTTTTAGAAGGTACTTCTTTCTGGTGTCTAGACCCTAACCCACGATGGCAAAGAGAAGTAAAGGTGAGTGTTAACATTATCACCCTGAGCAGAAAATCTGCCCTGGGTACCTGCTCTCACTGCCATTCTTCAAAGAAGGAAACTATTTCTTACAGCAGGTAAGTTAGCACACACTAGGGCAAGGGTAGTCAATAGGCAGACTGCTGGTCAAATCCAGACTGCCAGCTGTTTTTAAATGGACCCCAAAATCTTATTTGTTTGTTTGCTTGTTTTCTCAGGACCTTGACAAAAAATAATTAACTATTTCTACACTCGGGGTTCTCGTGCAATCCCAGTACAGTTAGTGGGAACTGACGGTGCTTGCTGCCTCCTGGGACTGTGCACCCCTTTAAAAAATTTAACTCTAATATAGATATTATGAAAAAAATGTTCTTGTTAGCTGGTGAAGGTTATTATCATGTGCATCTTTCATATAAATATGAAGGCCCAAATTCATCATCCCTCATGTAACTCTGGTGGCTTCAATGGAGATGTAGTTCCAAGCAGTTTCCTATACCCTGACCATTTGGCCTTGCATCCAAAATGGCCATTCTAATCTCTGCCACACTCTTCTTCCCCAGTCTCTGGTAACTGCCCCTCTTTTTGTCAATCCCTGCACACAATTCTTTCATTAGTGCCCTTCCACATTTTTATTTGAGGCTGTACTACTCTCCTCACCCACACCCAGGTTTCCTCTGCCCAGTTACACTGGCTCTCAGTAAAAGATGCTGCTTCTCCAGCTGCTGTGCCAGCTGCCTTCCCGGGTACGGACCACATGTGGCCAGTTACTCTAGCAGCTACAATAGAAGAAGACCAAGGGGCAGCAGGCAGACAGTTGCAAGGGTGTCTGGCTTCATAAGAGCTGCCAACCACTGTACCTGCTCCCCAGCATCAGTATAAACTTTCTATAGTGAAGATAGAGTACTGACATCTTTCCCCAGCTCCTGCTGGCCTTTTCTTTCCCCTCATGCTCCCCTCAAAATCTTTTGATACCTCTCTACCCTTTCCCCAAATAGGCCAATCAGAAACAGAGGGAGGGGCATTTCTCATAGGGCATCTCTTTCCTCTATGATAGCAGCTGCTCTTGCAGGTCCCTCTGGATTTTTAGTCCCCAGTCACTACTGGAATGACATTTATACCTATGCAGTGGTGTTATACCAAGGGTAAATTTGGCCCCAAACCTGTAAACTGTGACTATCTGAAAAAAATGATAGCACGTTATTCTTTTGTATTGCTCATCTATAATGATTTGAAAGAGTAAACATGCAAATGGACAAGTGGCTTTCTTTTCTTTTCAGCACTAACACACTAAAGGTTTGAAGAATCTGGATGATCTTAAAGTCTTTGGATGCATTTGGGAAAATCTAAATTCCCATTGCCATGCTGTGGGAGTACTTATCTTAATGACACTAACAGATTTTTTCATAACATCTAAATAGAGCTACAATTCTGATCTGTTATGATGCTATGACTCAGGTAAACTGTGGAGTAACTCAGCAGAAAGGGAATAAGAACAGCTGTGACTAGGAGGTTCTTTTCCCCTGGAGATAGTGTTTTGGTTAGTGTATTTAACTCTCATTATAATCAGAAAGAAAATAGGAAAAACTCACGAATTTGGGGTTCAGCCAAATATATGTCTCCTGAGTGCAAATTCCTATTTTCTCCAAGACTGCTTCTGGCTCCCAAGCAAATGTGACATCAATTCCCCTGAACACCAGTGCAAGGAGAGAGGAAAGGGAAGTTGCAGTTGACATTTTGTTTAACAAGGACAAGAGTTGTGCTCTTCACTCTGTAACATTCCCCTAAATGCTTTGTTCCTGAGTGCTACTAGCATTTCTTGTTTTGTTTTCTTTGAATTTTATGAATTCACTTTTTTCATATTTTGCAGCTATTTGAATACTTTTACAGTCCTAAAATACCTGAATTATCTTGTGCAGATGCACTGGAGGAATATAATACTTTAGTCTTTTCAAAAAATGAACAAAAGCCCAAATTCACCAATTTTTCCTTTTCCACGAGTCTTTACAGTCTTTTGCTTTACACCCATCTTTCCCAGACTTCTAGTCTCAGCACAGGAGAGATTAAATGCTGGTTTAAGCGTGGCACTCTTGAGACGGGTACTTAAAGCTGTTTGAACATTTCTGCTTTATCCCTTTACTAAGAGCTACAGTACTAAAAAGAATTCCCTTCCTCAAAGACTGTTGAAGTCTAACAAAGATAATATCAAAACTTTGGTGGATTTTAGTGCTCATGAAAGTTAAGGGCTGAATGCACTTGCAACAAGCAGACCCTATCAATGGATCTCCATGAGGTATAATTGCCATCTGCCCAAGCTAACCATTTTTTACATCTTAGTATTCGTTCCAACACCCTCTATGTGTAACATTTATCTTCAATTTCCCCTGCTTTGTCCAGTTCCCTGAATATTGGTTTGATAGTCATGCTGTGGTGCTGCTTGCCAGTTGTCCCCAAAGTGCATTGACAAGGAGTAGCTTCTCTGCCCACGACACACCTTGCATCTTCTACCCTTACACATATCCACAGGGAATGGTTGTGATCTGGCACTTAACACTGCAGTATTAGAATGCTTTAGCCTTTAATATAGACTTCACTTACCTGACTCTCATAATTGTTTAATCTACCATAGCAGGTCCAATCTTACTTCCATTTGGCATCAAGAAGTCTTTTGCCATATGCTTTAAAGGAAACAGGATCATTTCCATAGCTTCTTTGAATTGCTTTTTTTTTTCTTTTAGTAGGTCTAAACCTGTGAAGTTACAGAAGGGAAAAGAAGGGAAAATGTCTCTAGAATTTCTGATTTTGACCGTTCCTCCAAATCATAAAATTAGGGCCACTTTCTCTCTTGCCAACACATTGTGTTTTATTCTCTCAAATTAGCTTGCCTATCTCTGTGGCAGTCATTCTTTTTTTTACAGACCTGTCAGTTATATGCCCAGTTACTTTGAAATGGTCAAGATTAAACCTGTATTATTATAGTATCCATGAACTGTATGCTGTAGATGTACAACTTCAAGAATGTTTGTTCAGATGCCATCTCTTGGGAAGAGTTTGTTCTTGTCCTTTTCCTGGTTAAGGAGTGATTATGAAAGCCCTTCTTCTAAGAACTATTGTTATATTTCCAATATCTCCTCTTTGAATCTAGCCTGTCCAAATCTTCTTTGGTTCTGCATAATGGTCAGCTCATAAGGTATAACCTTTTTCTATACACCCTTTGTTCAGATTAAAGTTTGTTTGCTTGTTAGCCCAGACTCTCCCCAGATAGCTATTGACTGTTTTTCACTGATGTGTCAGACAATGCATAGATTTTATGGCCAGAAGGGACTACTGGATCATTTAATCTGATCTCCTGTATATCAAAAGACATTAAATTTCACCATTATCCCTGTATTGAGACCAATACATTTTATTTGACTAAAGCATATCTTTTAGAAAGGCATCCAGTCTTGATCTGAAGGCACCAAGAGATGGAGAATCCATCACTTCCCTTGGTAGTTTGTTCCAGTGGTTAATCACTCTCATTGTTAAGGTGCATCTAAACTTATAACAGTGTGTGGCGCACAGACTGCCCAGCTAGCATAGGTATAAGTAGCAGTGTAGACAATGAGGTGTGGCTTAGGTGAGTAGAATAAAGTAGAGTGTGCTACATGCCTGAACACCCAGGGTATATACACAATATACAGCTCTCTACATGTCCATGCAATGCCTCCCACTCCACACTGCTAAAAATAGCTGCCTGTCTCTTGCCAGACCTTTTGCTGCCACAGAGAAAGGCTCTGGCAGCAAGGAAAGACTCTAGCAGTGGGAATGCAGCAGGGAAAGGCTCTGGCACCTCTCCACTGCTGGAGCCTTTCTCCATTTCCTCCCCATTGCTGAAGCTTGTCTTTGTGGTGTGCAGCTACACACTGTAGTGACAAGCGTGGACACAGTCTGCTTTTCATCGTGTTGTGTAGCTACATGTGTAGAGCCTATACTCTACATGCTGCTCTAAGTGTAGACGTAGCATTAGATTTGTGCCATGTTACAAATTTGAATTGGCCTGTCAGTGTCTAGCCATTGGTTCTCATTATGCCTTTCTCCACTTAAGAGCTGTTAAGTGCCCAATATTTTTTCCCTGTCAAGCACTTATACAATGTAACTAAGTCACCTCAGTCGTCCTTCTGATACACTATGCAGATTGAGCTCATTTCATAGCTCACAGTAAGACATTTTCTCCAGCCCTTAAGTCATTTATGTGGCTCTTACGCATCCTTTCCAATTTTTCAACATCCTTCTTTAATATGGACACCAAAGCTATACTCAATATTCCAACATCAGTCTTTAATTCTTTTTCAAGAATAACCTTGAAGTTCCCGTAATTCTCTGTCTCTCAATAACATTGATCTATCTGTGATATCTCAATAAAGAGTAGGCTGTCCGTCACTGGGTCCGTTTTCTCAGTATGCACCATATTACATTTATCACTAGATTTAAACATGTGGAGCTGGGCTAAAGTCTTCTGGTAAACAGCTTACATCTGTGGGTTTCTCATCCCTTGGTGTTTGGCTGAAGTTTAAATCTGTTCACTGCCCATTTCCTTTCTGTTGTTTTTGCTTTACGGAGTGAGTTTTCCCCACAAGGGTTATTGTTTTGCAATGGAATAAGAGGCTTTATTGTTTACTGAATTGTTTTTATTCTTTGTACAATACCTAGGGACTTTTGATGAGTGCTTTATAAAATGAAAAATAAACAAAGTAATACCGCCTATTAGTTGTGCAATCACAGTGCCTGCAGCCAGGATATCAGCCATGGCACTAGCAACGAGTCTCACAGTGCTAGGCCAGGCAGAGGAATTAGAGCTGCAGCATTTTATAAAGAGTAACCAGGCAAACTTTTACGATTCTTGGTGGGAGGAGGGGGATTTTTGCATTTTAATGGTAGCTTCCATTGCCTGTTTTATTTTTATGGGTTCTTTAGCATAACAAAAAACAAACAAACTAGAAAAGTCAATATGGTTTAGACAGAGAAGTCAACAACAAGCAACCCATAAAAGCTTAGTCTGCATTTGGAGTGAACTGCTCACTGCTGTCTGTAAAGTACATCAGCCCCAAACAGCTCCTCACAACCCCACCACTCCAGAAAGAATGTCCTGATACTAACGTTGAGAGTTGGTGTCCTGACAGAAACAAGTGCATATGCAGAGGGCAGGGCATGCTAACTGAACACCATGATGCCACCATGATTACTCACAGCATACAACCAAGGGATGGACACTCTAACATTAGCACAGAGAGCAAAGTATGAAGTGCTTAATATGAAACAGATACTTCTTTAAAGCAGTTTTCCAAAATACACCTCTGAGTGAGCAGAATTAGACAAATGAGGAGCACTTTGCAAAATCCCACTCTTTATTTTTTGTTCGTCTTATTTTCTACTTGTCCTGGTGCCTCCTTTCCTATTTTTCCCTTTTTTTAATTCTGCTTATGTCCTCAGTTCTATTCTTCTTTCCTCCCCTTAACAACATGAAGATTTTTTATTCCTCTCCCAACTCTTTCATTCTACAAAGGACAGAGGTCTCTCCTGCCAGTAGCACTACATGTGTTGTCTAGAGCAGTGTTTCACTATGATCATTCAGGCAGCAGAGCAATTGCATGGAAACAAAGGCTTCGCTTAATTGGTTGCAGGGTAAGACTTCTGATAGGGACCTGTACTTTACAATAGAGACAGATATAATGAGAATGGGGTACAAACAATACCACTTAGCTCTTCGACAGCACTTTTTATTCATATATGTCAAAGCAATCTTATGTTACATCTACACTACATACCTACCTTCCTTTTGGCTATGTCTACACCATGAGCTAGGGGTGTGATTCCAAGTTCCTGTAGAAGTACTTGCAGTAGCTCTCATTGATGTAATGTGAGTACGATTAACAGTGTAGCCACAGTAGCACTGATAGCAGCAGTGGTGGGATGGATGAGCAGTGCCAAGTACAAATGTGCCTGAAACTGGTGGGTACATACTCACTATGGCTCAGCCATGCCTCCACTGCCAAATACTCATGCCATTGCAGTTACACTGCTATTATATTCATGCTATCTCTCATTGAGCTAGCATGGATACGTGTACACAAGCAGGGGAATCATAGCCCTAGCTTGTAGGAAAGTGTAGCCAAAAGGAAGATTGGTGTCATTATTCCCATTTTACAGGCAAGGAAACTGAGACATGGAGTGGTGAAGTGACCTACCCAACCTCACACAGGAGAACAGCAGCAGAGCCAGGAACAGAACTTGACTCCTAGGCTGGTGGCTCAGCCCTTGGCCCCAACTTCCTCCTTACTAGAAGGCTCAGACATTGTAGTTATGTAACATTATCCTGAAGGGACAACAATAGAATGTTACAAAAAGCAATCTCTCATCTATATCATAGAAGATCAAAGTTGGAAGGGACCTCAGGAGGTCATCTAGTCCAACCCCCTGCTCAAAGCCAGGCCAACCCCCAGGTGGATTTTTGCTCCCATATCCCTAAGTGGCCTCCTCAAGGATTAAACTCACAGCCCTGGGTTTAGCAGGCTAATGCTCAAGCTGTTGAGCTATCCTCCCCCACCATCAGAGGAGTGAAGTTCTGGAACAGCCTTCCAAGGGCAGTAGTGGCGGCAAAAAACATATCTGGCTTTAAGACTAAGCTTGATAAGTTTATGGAAGGGATGGTATGATGGGATAGCTTAAGTTTGGCAGTTGATCTTTGATTATCAGCAGATAAGTATGCCCAGTGGTCTGTGATGGGATGTTAGATGGGATGGGATCTGAGTTACTGCAGAGAATTCTTTCCTGAGTGCTGGCTGGCTGGTGAGTCTTGCCCACATGCTCAGGGTTTAGCTGATCGGGAAGGAATTTTCCTCCGGGGCAGATTGGCAGAGGCCCTGGAGGTTTTTCTCCTTCCTCTGCAGCTTGGGGCATGGGTCACTTGCTGGTGGATTCTCTGTAGCTTGAGGTCTTCAAACCACAATAACTCAGACATAGGTTAGGGGTTTGTTATAGAAGTGGATAGGTAGGATTCTGTGGCCTGCTTTGAGCAGGAGGTCAGACTAGATGATCATATTGGTCCCTTCTGACCCTAAAGTCTATGAGTCTACTATACTTCAAATATTATGTATCTCCCTATGGATTTCTGTGCCGCAGACATCACAGTATGTAGGTGTGGTATAGTAAGCTTTATTATATTACTAACCTATACTATCTCAGTGATGTTATACTATTATATTGAAATATACTATTTTCCATTCCTGAGTAAGTAAAGGAGCCACACAAATATGCTGGATTGTATGCAGAATAAAAATTAATTGGCCTCCAGCTTTTGAATAATATCTACAGAAAATCAAGTATATACTGTAGATAATTAGATCAGACTTGAGCAGGCTCCTAAGCCAGCTTTCCATCCATAAAGCCTCTACCTCATGGCTGTAGTTACAGTTATGCTGTTTTAATCCAAGGAAGAAGGAGATTTTAAGGGCTTTGTGCTTTGCAACTTTGGAGATTTTCTCTTAGATAATAAAAAGCAGAGATTAAAAGTTATAGGCTTTTTTAAAAAATTATTTATGTATTTATCCTTTGAAATCTGAGATAATAACAGGATTTTGCAGCTGAGAGGAGATGATAATAGAAATAAACTATAACTGATCTTAAAATAGTTAACAGGGTAAGCAATAATGGAGACTTTCGCTTCTGCACAAATACTAAGGCATTTAAAATTTACATGAGAAATAAAGATATTTCTCAGATTCTAAACACCTTAGTTCACTCTACATGGGCTTACTCAGAAAAAAAGGCAAATGTTTGAAACTGGAAGATTCACCAAGCAGAAGCTATTTTTACACTGCTTTTTTTAACCAGCAAGTACATTAAAAATGTTTTAGAGCAACTACATAGTAACCTGAAATTTAAAAATTCCTCTTACACATAACCACCTTACCACCAGTTCCCAGACATAAATGACTCCTGGTATTACTGTAATGAGTGACAATGCCAGTCAGTCACTAAATACACATGAGGGTCCTGACTATGGCCCAGATCTTGTTTTGTGTAGCAAACAGGTGTACTGCTGCCTGCGCCTACATGCAACATAATGCAGGATCAGAACCCATACCAGCGGGGGGAAGCCATGGCACATAGATCATACACGTTTGACTAAGGTACATGCTGGAGTATTGTGTTTCGCTACTTGCCTGAACCGCTGAGTTAAATAAGATAGGCTATTGAATAGTGAAAAAAAATTAGAATTTGAATTGACTTGGATTAATTAACTCTGATGCTGCTTTGAATACTGAAGTTTAGTTAATTTGCATACAATATATTTCGTGAATGAAGCCCAAAGCTGTGAGCTCAAGGACTAAGTCATACAAATCTCAGTTTACCCATGAGGTTCTCTCAGATCATGCTCATTTACTATTTAGAAAGGGCAGTACTAACCCTGCTAATTCGCACAGTTTGAACCCTTTTAAATCTAGAGGTCAGGGACTGGTGAGAGTCTCTCCCCTTTTAATGCCTGCTTTTCACTATTTCTGAATGTAACAGGTAAATGGCAACATTTGCCAGCTTTTCTAAGTGTCTATAAGCTCTAATTTAAAATACTTTAGGACAAGAATTTCAAAAATAGGAGCCTAAAGTTAGGCTCTTAAATCTGTATTTAGGCACTTAAATATGTAGTCTATTTTTAAAACTGTTGAGCACCCAGCAGCTCTCATTCCCTTCAATGGAGGTGTGAGGTAAAAGGCAGAAGGATGAAGATGGGGTGGGAGCGGAGTAGGGCATCCCATAAAGACTTAAAAGTATTTTACCCTAAAGTCACTGGGTATCTCACAATCTCTCCTACTGAAGCTGTTATACTTGGAATACACTATATAATTCTTCATTGGAGCCACACTGGATCTCTCAGGTGAGTCCCCTAGGTACTGCTCTATAGAATCATTCTCCTGCTTTCTTTGGCCTAATAAACATTTAAGCATTTCATACAAAGTGAACTAAGTTGGATAGGAAAGACTGAGAAAACCCTGACTTTGAATACCCTATGGGTGGGACACTCATTTTGATATGGGGCAGACCTGCACTCAACTCTCTTTCTACCTTCAAGTAAAGTGGGGATTTGAACCAGCATCTCCTCTAGCTAAGAGAAATGTGGTAACTAACAGTAGCTAGGAGAGCACCACTCTCCTTCTTAGCTGTGTTTTGGGTAGGGCCCAATCTAGTAGGTTGTCCTGAGGAGGCCTTTGAGCACATACCCAATCGGGACCCACAAGGAAAATAGGCAAGGGAATGCCTAGTTTGAGAATTCCACTGTGAGCTAGGTGTCGTGCTGTTTGGTGGTGTCAGGACTCAGGTGGCTGTGCACATGTCCAGCAGCAGAAATGTGGGTACGTAGGGGACATTCTCAGTGAAAATGTAGGCACCCAGGCATTTTAGAAACTTAGAGGGTTAGGCGGCAGCTGAGCAGGGGGTTTGTGAATTCCAGTGGTACCTACATATTGCACTTAGGCACCTAAAGCGGCAACTAAGCACCTACATTACCCTTGTGAATCCAGTCTAGAGTTTCTAACTATTCTTGATCAGTTTGATTGTAGAAATTCAAATTTTACATTCAAATAAGGCTGGTCAAGTAATCTTTGTCAAATGCATAATTCCAATATGCTGTTATTCGTCAAAATAATTATTCAACAAATAGTTCTTCGGCAGCATTTGACCAGTTCCATACATGGCTGAATACTATTCATTTAATAAATAATTTAATGTATAATGGCAATATTAGTTGAATAATTCATGGGAAGAAGATTTTTTCAAGTATTTTATCAGCACTATTAAATACCGTACGAGTAAAATCTAGGATATGATAGAGTTAAAAGTAATTAAAGGTTTATTTATAAATTATGGCCTTATTCTTTGGTAAACTTGTCTCTGCTTTATAAAGTTTGCATGAGTAAACAGATGGTAGCTAAGGTCTGGATAGCCAATAAAGATGTGAGGACTCAGAACCACAGCGCTCTTAACTCATAGTTTCATATGCATATGTTGAAAAAGATTGTGAGCATGCATTGTAAGTCAGAGTTAAGGTTTTTATGGGAATGTGTAGGTTAAATTTCATGTCATTAACATAATGTTTGAATGATTAGAATAATACACTTCTGTAAATGAGCTTAACTAATCATTTCCAGTCATTATCATGCTTAAAACATTTTACTGCAATGTTCTTTTCATTTTTTTTATATCAGAGTTATTATATACAGTAGATGATACGTAGGCTTCTGAGGATTAGATTGCTATTGGTAAATGTCAGTAAACGTCAATTTCACTGTGCATGCACAAACCAAGGGAAAATATTTCCATCAATAATAATCTAAATGTACAGATAGGCAAAGTCAGAAAAGTGCTTCTTGAGAATTTAGAATTTGATTTAGGGATATTTACTTTGTATATTTTGGCATGTGATGATGACAATTTGTGTTATAGGTTAATTGATTCATAGACTCTAAAGCCACAAGTGACCATTGTGATAATCTAGTCTGACCTCCAGTATATTACAGACCATAGACCTTCCCCAAAATACTTCCTCCAGTATATCTTTTAGAAAAATATCTAGTCTTGATTTAAAAAATGTCAATCTTAATGTAAAAAATTTTAATGTAAACATTTTTAATCTTAATATCTATTGTCATTAAATAATTATTGTCTGACCCCCACCCCCGGTGTCTACTCCCCCCATAATTTCCCACAATTGTGAAAATTTAAATTAATAAAAATCACACAAAATGCTTAAAACCCATAATTTTGCACAACTGAAAATTCAAACTGAAAAAATTAGAAAACCTTACGAATGAATATTGACATTATCCAGGGGTGGGAAAACTACGGCCCATGGGCCGGATCTGGCCTGCCGTCCATTTTAATTCAGCCCTTGAGCTCTCACGGGGAGCGAGGTCTGGGCCTTACCCTGCTCTGGCACTCCAGCCAGGGAACAGGGTCGGGGGCTGCTCCACGCAGCTCCCAGAAGCAGCAGCATGGCTCTACTCCGGCTCCTACATGTAGGGGCAGCCAGGGAGCTCCACTCTGCATGCTCCCCCGCCCCAAGCGCCAGCCCTGCAGCACCCATTGGCCAGGAAGTGTGGTCCAATGGGAGCTGCAGAGGCAGTGCCTGCAGACGGGGTAGTGTGCAGAGCTGCCTGGTACTGCCTCCACGTAGGAGCTGGAGAAGGGAAATGCCACTACTTCCGGGAGCCACTTGAGGTAAGTGCCACCTGGAGCCTGAACCCGTGAGCCTCCTCCGTTACCCCAAAACTCTGCCCCAGCCCTGATCCCCCTCACACCCTCCAAACCCCTTGGCCCCATCCTGGAGCACTGTCCTGCACCCCAAACCCCTAATCCCCAGCCCTAACCCAGAGCCCGCACCCCCAACCAGAGCCCTCACCCCTCCACACACACCCCAACCCCAATTTTGTGAGTTTTCACGGCCCGCCATACAATTTCTATTCCCAGATGTGGCTCTCAGGCCAAAAAGTTTGCCCAACCCTGACGTTATCAGTCAAATTAAAACAAAACCAAGTTCTGCCACCTAATAAGTTAGCAACTTTGTGTGTACAAAACTTATATCTATAGATATAATTATAGATTTATAGACGGCATTTAGATTTGGCATATATTTAACTTCCAGTAAAATTGCTATCTTAATCACTCTTCTGGAATAGTTTTGAAGCCAAAAGCTGTTAATAAACTGACTAATAGGTTTCAGATTTCAGTAGGGAGGGACAATTTTCAGCATGGGTTCAGAGGCCTTTTATGTCTCTTAAAGCTCTAGTATTTGTTTGTTTCCTCTGTCTGAATGGTGTCCCTGCTAGTAGAATATTAAAATTTTTCAGGGGCATATTCTTTCTTTTGCCATCTATACATGACTGTTCATCTAGTTTTCAGCCATTAAGTTCCCTTTCATGCCTATCTCTGGTATTTAAAATGCCTGCCTTGCTCTCAACTCTGTGATGGAGAATTTAGATTGGATGCAAAGGATCAGGCTAGCACTTTTACTGAAACCTCATTACTCTGAGTAGTGAAATATGTATATAAAGGTGAGATCCATTCACAAAATGAATCATCATCGAAAGAGTGGTGGGAAGGCAGCAGAGGGAGAGCTGTTCACAAGATTATCCTGTTAGAAGGATTTTAGTACATGGGATTATCTATAATGAGATTAACCACTAGGAGATCAAATTCTGAATGGATGCTCCAGGGAGAGACAAAATGCCCACTAAAACAATAGAGAAGTGGGAGGTGAGAGCTACAGATACTAAGAAAAAGTCAGCACTTAAGAACATTGTTTTTCAGGTACTACAAAAAGGAGAAGAATGGTGGCAAATTTTCAGGAATGCAGATCAAGTCTGCTTGTACCATCAACAAGAGGAGTGCAGACAATGTTACTAAGAGTGTGGCTTCTGAAGAGTATGTTAAGATGTGATAAAAACTGATTATAGACTATTTATTAATGAATTGCTGAGGATCGATAGTGAGAGTTGCTAGATAACTATGCAAACAATCACAACGTGCATTATATTTCATATGCTTTTAGAGGAATCCCATTCAAAGGCATTTTAAATGCAGGCAAAATCGATATAATAGTGTGAGCAGAAGGAGAGCAATCACAATTCCCAGAGACTGTGTGAAAACACTGTGTGAAATATGGCCTGAAAATTATATGGGATTTTTTTTTCATAGAGATCCACTTGATAAAACATTGGTGTTCTCAGAAATGCAAAATTATATACCCTTTTCACTGGTGCCATTTCTGCAATAAGTTCAAGGCAACTTTTGTCAGAAAACCAGAAAAATGTGTTTAAAAGATGGCAACATTTGCAGTCACTGTCCTAATTTTCCAAGAGGCTTCAAATGGAGGCCTGTTTTTGCACTTGTAATATATTGCAGCTGCAACTAGTAGGCTAGATTGTGCTTTTAAGGAATAGCTCTGATTAGAAGCTGAGGTGGCACTGTCCCTCAAGGGGAAATAACGGAAAGTCTGTGGGATCAGCATAGAAGTGGGAGCCCAGCCATGGCCTTGTCCCTTCCCTGTGGGGGTATTGTGCACCTCTGGAGGTTCACAGAGGAAGAAGTTTAGGTGAAGCCCCAGGTATCTATGTGTTGGCTATTATGCTAGATAGTTAGGAAGTATGAGTAGAAAGAAAGGTTGGAGAACTGAATAACTACCTATCTCTAACACTTCTTGGTAGCAAACATGAATTTGATACTAATACATGATAGTTTGTTAACCACCAAAATAATTGACTTCACACCATTTTATTTTCTTTAAATATGCCAAACCAAACAGAAAATACTGTTGTTTTCAGCTTGTTCTCATCTAGGATATAGTGTGCTAGACAAAGGTTTGAATTGTGCAAACTTGCTATTTAAGAAAAAATGAGCTACGTGAGCATTTTCCACAGAGAAATTATTTGCAGAGATATAACTAACCTAATTACTCACCATTGTTGCAAGGAAGCATATTAATGTGCTACATATACTATTAGTACATACAACACAGATATGATCTACAAAGATTGAATTACAGTGGAAGGTTAAATAGAAGTAGAGGCAGCTATATATCTTCTGTTATATGTGCTCCTTTTTAAATATCTATTTTTCATTTGATAGTTTCTCATTCCCTTAGGTACACCATGAACTTAAAAGCAACCTAGATTCTTCACAGGACTTTTAGAGTATATGATGGATCAATAATTTGTTGGTTTGTTTATGAAATATGCCAACTTACTGGGACAGAGTCATTTTTAAGAGGAAGCAAAGATCAATATATATGTGCATAGATTTATGGATGTCTTTGTTACAATCAGAATAATTCTTTCTGTTAAAGAACTCTAAAAGGCAAACTTGACTTTTCTTTTACATTGATGTATTAGCTTGTGAAGGTCACTTTAATTCTAAACACAAAGAAATACCAGTTGGTGAGGCTTTTATTCTGATAAAATCCTTTTTTAATTTAATTTGAACAGCATAAGTTCTAAAACACAAGCAACAAGCCTACTAACGCTTTTAAATGTTATAATCATTAAGATTTATCCATTTTCTTGGATGTGTCAAATGTTTGCTTAAAACTATGAATCTTAACATCCACTGTTCAAAAGAACCATAAAATATCTTCTCTAAAACAAGGATTGAGATGCAATCTTAAAAATAAAATCTGTGATTAGAATGCTACTTAAGAAATAAACTACTGCATATACATCAGTCTATCTTTACAAAACAGACACGGGGTCAAATGCTTCCTTCATTTACACCCATGGAATCCCATTCATATCAGAATGGCTGGATGGTTGTAAGTGAGGATAATATCATTTATATCAATAGGGTTACATGTGTGTATCTATTGGACATATTACTGTGTAGCACTACTAGACTTGGTACATAGAATGGTTTGTCTAGCCACACATATGTAGTTGCATGGATTTAACTGAGGACAAAATTTGGCCCTCATTTTTAAAAATAACTATGCTTTATTATGTCACTTTAAAACTCGTACAGAAAATAATAAAACAGAGAGAGAGAGAGAAAGAGAGAGAGAGAGAGAGAAACTTTTCTGCAATATGACAGGTGAAATTGTCATCTTTGGAGTAAAAAATGTGTATAAGGAGAAAAGATGATCCAAAAGCTGACCAAAACAAGAGAATGTGAACTGTACCGTATTCTCCCATCAAATCCCTGGGTCTAGAAGTTCCATAAGAAGAAAAGACAACTTTGATAGAGGTAACAGCACTCATATTTATGGCTTCTAAGAACTAGCACACAGGAGATTTGGCTCAGATGTGAAAGCTCTCTCTGAGCCGTAGCACAAAGCTTGTGACAGATGTCAGTAGCAACAATTCTCCTGTCACATGCATGGAACACAATTGATAAAATGTCCAATAGCCAGTTCTCTCACAAAATGAGTAAGTTACACCAAAAAACATACAACAATGTCTAATAGTGCTACACAATAATACAGTATTACTTCTGATGTAGCTGGGAATGCCTTTTAGATCTGGAATGGTGTTCCTATTGACAAACAAGTAATTGGAAATGCAGTGTATAGCTGCATTCAATCAAAAAGTAGCAAATGAACAAGAACCATGGGTGAAATCCTGGCACTGCTAAAGTCAATTGGAGTTTTGCAACTGAATCAATGGGGCCAAGATTTTTCCTTTATCTTTGATACCTGACCTATTCCAAGACAAAAAAAAACGGAAACAGTGTTTCCGCATTTAGTAGAATACACTGGAGCACCAAATGACATACACCTTATTGCATATAACTTCTAATATATACCTATTGCTGCTCACCATGACAGCCATATTACAAACTATTCTTAAATCACTGTGACACTGTCCATCCTGCAGTCTAAATCCACTATTACTAGCTGTGGTGCCGCATAGGCAGAGTGGACAGGGCAGGCTAAAGCTCAATAAGGCAAACATAGCTCTCTTGTGGTGCCCTTGGAGGAGAAAGTGTTGAGAAGGAGATGTGGAGTCTGATCCAAAACCCAGTGAAGTCAGTGGAAAGACTCTTATTGAATTCAGCAGGCTTTGGATCTGTGTCTTCCTTTTTAAAAGATATGCTGATGTTTTCTAGAGAGTTACTAAAAAGTGAGCAAGCCATCTGCACCCTTTATCCCCTCACCCATGATGGCAGCAAAGAGTTTTATGTGTAACTCAATCTTTTTAAAGGACTGGCCAGTAATCCTTCATCGAATGTGTTGCATGCATCAGATAGAATGTAATTGGGCCCTAAAACTGGGAATTAATATTTAATTTACTTTAATTTAATCCGTGCAGTGAAAAAATTCTAATTTTCCATTTGTTCAAAAAAGGTTAGGGGTGAACATTATCACAAAAATAAATCATAACATGCTACAAAGAAAAGGTATATTAAAGAATGAATTATTCTGCTTTCTGCATGCATAATTATATTTATTGACTTTTCAAACAAAATAAGAATGAATATTATTAAAGAATGAAAAACAATATTTATTGTTAAATGGAAACAATGGGTAATTGTATCATTAAGGTTGTTCTTTACTTGATCCATAATTAGTAAAGCCATTTCACAAACTTTGCTCAGGAAACAAGACACAGTGAAATTGATTTTTGCATATTCTGTGCTATGCGAGAATGTACCCTTGTGTCCACACCCTACACAAAGTTGTAATAAACTTTGTGAGGTGCCATCTGAAAACTCATAATATGCTACTCATTATTGTCCTGATAAAATATGTATGGCAAATGTGTATGTGAATGTGACAGGTTGGACCCCTCCATCCAGGATGCCACCTGATGTGCTGGGGTCCCACTGAGCCTGCCTGCTCCACCACCCGTTCCACCAGCCTAGGCTTCCTCACCCTGTCCTTGCAGTGCCAAGTCCTCAAGCCTTCTCTGGCACACACACAGGTAAGGCCACACCCAGCTATAGATACATACTGAAATCAGCTCTGTGTGGGAGGATTCAGCTCAGGGATTTACCCAGCACTCATGTGCACCCCTCCTTTGGGTATGTCTGTCTGGCTGCAGATATAGGTGGGAATGACTTGCATACTGGAGGCTGTTTGTGAGCAGTCCAGACTAAAGCTAGAGCAGCAAGGCATTGTAAAGGGCACCCCAGGTTGGAGGGCAGGTGTGACACAGATACTCACTAGTCTAGATTGTACTAGTCTAGATTGGTATGTCACAGATGCCTAAGCAAGATTATGGATCTTATTGATCTTTGTGTATCTTCCCAAAAAACTTTGGAATACTCAAAAGTCTAAATTGGTGTGGGAAGGGGATTACATGATGCAATCAACTCAGCTCCAACCACATTCTGCTCCATTTACTACATTTACTCTCCCTCTCTCTTCCCAACCCTCTCTTTCTGTGACAACTGTCAAAGGGAATCAAAACATTACTAAAACCCCAAAACAGGGAGTTAAAAAAAAAAGCCACCAATTAAAGCATCTCAAGATGGCAAACAAGCTCCTAAATTAAAGTAAAATGAAATGGGAAGTAAAAATCAAAAGACATCACAAAATTCTCAACCAGTGTTATAGACCCTAAATTTGAGGCATTTTAGGCAACTTTATAACAATCCACAGATACCTCCCAAGTGGATATTTTCTTAAACTAATTAGATGACACTGAGCCATGAATCACTAGTCTAGAAGAGCCCACGACATGATGGAAAATATGCTGCAAATCCTACATAATAAGTTTCATTTTCTAGAGGAAATATCAGAAGTAGGAAATCATGCCAAGCACCAAAATCTTCATGTTGTTGACCTTACAGAATCACAGAAATGTAGGGTTGGAAGTGACCTTGAGAAGTCATCAAGTACAGTCCTCTGTGCTGAGGCAGGACCAAGTAAATCTAGACCATCCCTGAAAGGCGTTTGCCCAACCTGTTGCTAGAGATTCCATAACTTCCTTTCCTGGAAGCCTGTTCCAGAGCGTAATGACCCTTATTGTTCGGAAGTTTTTCCTAATATATAATCTAAATCTCCCTTGCTGCAGATTAAGCCCATTACTTCTTGTCCTACCTTTAGTGCACATGAACAATTGATCACAGTCCTCTTTAAAACAGCCCAAAACATATTTCAAGTCCCTTAGTTTTCTCTTAAGACTAAAGATGCCAAATTTCTTTAAGCTTCCTCAAAGGTCAAGTTTTCTAAATTTTTTATGATTTTTGTTGCTCTCATCTTCACTCTTTCCAGTTTGTCCACATCTTTCCTAAAGTGTGGTGCCCAGAACTGGACACAGTATTCCAGCCCAGGCCTCACCAGTGCCAAGTAGAGTAAGACAGTTACCGCCCATGTCCTACATACAGTACTCCTGTAAAAGCAGCAAAGAATCCTGTGGCACCTTATAGACTAACAGACGTTTTGGAGCATGAGCTTTCGTGGGTGAATACAAACTTCTTCAGATGCATGTGGTGGAAATTTCCAGGGGCAGGTATATATATGATAGCAAGCAAGCTAGAGATAACGAGGTCAGTTCAATCAGGGAGGATGAGGCCCTGTTCTAGCAGTTGAGGTGTGAAAACCAAGAGAGGAGAAACTGGTTCTGTAGTTGGCAAGCCATTCACAGTCTTTGTTCAATCCTGAGCTGATGGTGTCAAATTTGCAGATGAACTGAAGCTCAGCAGTTTCTCTTTGAAGTCTGGTCCTGAAGTTTTTTTGCTGCAGGATGGCCACCTTAAGGTCTGCTATAGTGTGGCCAGGGAGGTTGAAGTGCTCTCCTACAGGTTTTTGTATATTGCCATTCCTAATGTCTGATTTGTGTCCATTTATCCTTTCCGTAGATACTGTCCAGTTTGGCCGATGTACATAGCAGAAGGGCATTGCTGGCATATGATGGCGTATACTACATTGGTGGATTTGCAGGTGAATGATCTTTTGCTATGATGTGGGGAACAGGCAGTCTCCATTGTATATGTTTTCCAGGGTAGTGGATCTTTCCTTACGTTTTCCAGGGTAGTGGGTGTTGATCAGCCCTTAACTGCTGTCTGGCTACTCCATTGTTGTACGTGTAAAGCTGGTTGTGGGTGTTCCCAACTTCACAGCATATTTCAGTAACATACACATAGCAAAACTTCATAACTTCACATACCATGATAGCACAAAAAATCCAACAGGATATTAATGTTCAACAGATCAAGACTTTTACAATGATGAAGGAATACTTTACAGTACTCCTGTAAATACACATCAGAATATCAGCCTTTTTTGCAACTGCATCACATTGTTGAGTCAGATTCAGTTTGTGATCCACTATAACCTTCACCTACCAGTACTACCACCTAGTCAATTATTCCTCAGTCTGCAATTGTGCATTTGATTTTGTCTTCCTAAGTGAAGTACTTTGTACTTGTCTTTATAGAATTTCATCTTGCTGATTTCAGACCAATTCTTCAATTTATCAAGGTCATTTTGAATTCTAATCTTTCTTAAAAGAGTTATCAATAAGACTAGGCTTTTTATTTGTTCTCTTTGCATACAGTGTCTCTTAATGTGTGAACTGAACTGGGTGTCTTACAATCAAAAGATGTTATTGCATGTGACACTCTGTACCAAGTAGTGCCTTGGAACCCCCATATTCATCACTGTGATATGATTATCATATGTTTTGTACAAAGTATTCCTTCATCATTGTAGAAGTCTTGATCTGTTGAACATTAATATCCTGTTGGATTTTTTGTGCTATCATGGTATGTGAAGTTATGAAGTTTTGCTATGTGTATGTTACTGAAATATGCTGTGAAGTTGGGAACACCCACAACCAGCTTTACACGTACAACAATGGAGTAGCCAGACAGCAGTTAAGGGCTGATCAACACCCACTACCCTGGAAAACGTAAGGAAAGATTCACTACCCTGGAAAATGTATACAATGGAGACTGCCTGTTCCCCACATCATAGCAAAAGATCTTTCCAGCAAGCTGGAGGAAACTATAAAAAGGAGAAGTGACATCATTACTTGGTCTCACTTCCCTCACAACTCAACACCTGGAAACATGTCTGGAGGACAAAGACTTTGAACTGTAGGAGGGTGATCTCAGGCAGGAAAAGAGTCCCAGCTTGTATATTGAGGATCTGTGACCCATTTATACCCTCTATTAGGATGAGACACTGATTCAAATCCTGTTTAGTTTGTAGAATTCAGACTGCAAATTCACTTTTATTTCTTAGGTAATCAACTTTGATATCTACACTTGCTACTTATAATCACTTAAAATCTATCTTTCTGTAAATAAATCTGTTTTATATTTTATCTAAAATAGTGTGTTTTGGTTGAAGTGCTTGGGAAATCTCAGCTCAGTTTACAAAGGCTAGTGTGTGTTCCCTCCACATCGAAGGAGGGGTGAACTTAATGAACTTACACTGGTCAGGCTTCTGACCAGTACAAGATGGGGTGCAAGGCTGGGGAAGTGGGGAAAATTGACTGAAGCCTCTCTATTGTTGGTTCATGAGTGGCTGGGAAAAGCCTTCATGTATTAACAGTTGGGTGTTTCTCTGCCTGTCGATGTCTGTATAAGTGTAGAACCTGTCAGAGGTTTATGGCTTGACACAGCATCACAGTGTAAGAGGGATATCCTAGGCTGCTGTGAAAGAGGGCTCAGCAGTAGCACAGTCCAGGTTGCACCTTGGGGACCCCGTCATAGTGCATCTGAGACCCATTCCAAAACCTAGAAGCCACTATTGCTATGATTTCCAAGACAAGCAGGCACATTTATCCATTGCCAGAAAACTCCTAAAAGGAGAAAAAATAAGTTTCTAGAGGAATTTCGGAAAAATAAGGCAGTCTTTAATCCAGTTCCAAAAACTGTTAAGAGATTACCGCTAGTATTCAACTAGATAGCCAGCTAAAATATACAACTAACCTGCAATAAACTTCTCAAAAACCAGAAGCAGCATACACACATACTGAAAGTCTGTCTGACCCCAGTAAATGATCCACCATAACAAAGTTATGGTAATTATCTGAAACTAAACATTAGAAAATGAACACACGTATTTATTAAATCCTGCTTTGTCTGCTTTACAATCTAATTCCTCAACTCATTCACAGAAACATCTGAGAGTTCTGCTTCCACCTCAAAATTTATGTTCTAAAACAATGCGACAAATTCTGCTAGTTCTTGCACAACTCACACTGGTGTAACTGATAGCAGAATTTGGCCCATCATTTCTGCTGTAACTGAGGAGATTCCTGAATAAAACATGTTCAGATTTTTTAAAAATGGCTGAAAGATCTCAATAGTACTAAGTTAATTAATGAGTTTGTTCATTAAATGAGCTTCCTGTCTACCCTCTACCAGATCTGTTCTCTCGTGTCAATCATTGTGCAATTCAACCTTTTTTGCAGTTCTGGATGTTTAAAAGCCATGTACTCCCTACTAGGCAAAAAGAGTTATTTCTAGCGATTCAGGTATGTTCTTATCAACAGCAAAGCTTTGCTCTCTCCCAAATTAAGCAGGGTGTCCTGGTGTGGTTACTCTCTATAATCTGGCTATTTCCTCAGAATTAGCTATTTAATTGTTAACAAATAAATAAGTAATAAAATCTTCCTAATAAAATAATAATGATGAATAAAAATTGAATTTTAATATTTTTGCAGTTACATAAAATACAAAAGAGGAAGACAAGGTGCCATTTAAAACTCATCTGAATTTTTTATGTGAAAACAAGAATTGCCTTGTGAAGATGCTTCTATTACAGATTTCATTTGTTTTTTCTTAACCGATTGGGCCATTCTTGTTTTTGCTATTTTTCAATCTTCTATAAAAATGTCCTAACGCTGAACAGTTGTTGACTCTACTGAATGTTAAAGTATCTGAAACAATGACTATTTTTGTTAAATCTCTTGGAGATCAGATTACACCTTACCTTAGAAGTCCCAAAGGAATAAAATTCATTACAATTGTGATCCCATTTTTTGTGTATGTTGACAATGTCTCGAGAAAAAAACTCACAATGATTGAAAAGACCACACAAAACAATTCCAAAATGCTTTAGGCACACACTATGTGAGTGACAACTACAAATTTAAGTGCTGTAATTCTTTGATTAATATAAAGAAAGTGATTTAGATTATTTTGATAACAGCCTTTGGGGGGGAAATGACACATAAAGGAATATAAAGATTTGAGGTTTGAATTACTCGCCTAAGTTGTGTTTTTATAAATAACCTGTCAACTATATTTTGGAGAGAGAGGAAAAAGCAGATTTGTTTTTCACAAAGTAAACTACATACTGTATACTACACAATGACACAAAATTTTTCTTACCCTTTTTCACTTATTTATATAAATACAAAACCTCAATAACTTGGAACATATTATGAACTATTAAAGAGACCGGAATCTGTACCTGATAGGAAAACAAGATTAAAATTTACTTCAAGTTCTGAGAATGAAGTGAAACAATGCCCTCCTGAAATATAGCATCCAACCCTCCATATCAAAATTTCCTTTCCATACTAACAATTGTTTAAAATTGGCTGTACTGATCAAACATGATCTAATAATTTAGTTCTGGAGTGCCCCAATGGAATAGCATTACCTGTATTAAAAAAAAAAAAAAGGAACCCACTGCTTCTGAGAAGTGGAAACTGGGCTCAACTGGGCCCGATAAAGAAAACTGGGCCACCTATTTAGGTACCTAAATATAGAATTAGATGCTTAACTTTAGGTGTTCAGTGTTGAGAATATTTGTCTTAGGAAAAAAGATCTGATAGTTCCTCATGATTATTAAAGGATCCCTCCCTAAGTATAATTTACGATGGGAAATGTACTCAAGGAATTTACAAATGTTACTGAACAGGAATCTGCTCTGTTCTCCACTCAGAGAGGACAAGGCAGAGAAAACATCCTAGAAACTCTGCAGATCTTCAGAGTAATCCAGTGCCATCCCTGCTGCTCTCAAACCCTTTGCTGCTCCCCTCTGTGCTGCTCCCCAGCCTGCCCATCCCCACTGGCAGCATAGCTAAAAGAGAGGCATTTTGCCACTTCTTTGTTCTGCTGTATTTGCAATCTTCTCACAGAGGGAAGGGGCAAAATACAGAGAGAGTGGAGCATTAACTCTATGCAGCATTAACTGCTCTACTCTGACAATTCACAATATGCCCCCACAGCCAGCCAATGGATGTCCATACAAAAGGTTTTCTACCATGCACAGAGAGGTTTTGAGTATGTCATGGGGTAATCAGTCTCTCTCTCCTATGGTTTTAAGGGTCTGTATCCATTTTCTCTCCTCATCCCTTTGGTCCCTTTGACTCCTTGGACTAGAGGAAAGTTTGATCTTAGCCAAAGATGTTATTACCCTTCTGCTTATGATTACACTTAAAATACCTCTTCTGTTAATTCATTTTCATAACTATTAGTTCAATAATATTATTTTGAGGAAACAAAATCTTAATTGTTTTTCAGAGTTTTCAGTTAAAATAAACAGGAATAGATGAGAGAATTTACAGATGGAAACAACTGAAAGTATAGTCAAACACGGCATCCATTCTGTACCTTGTAACTACTCTCTTTACCGAAACTACGCAGCCATAAACTACAGCCCCCAAATGAAACCTGAAACAATCCCCTGATTTCATGGCATTTAAAAAGTAGGATGCAGGGTAAATGTCCCTTAGTGAAAAATCAAAAATGGTATAAACTTAAGATTCACATTAAACCTGTGGATGAAGATGAAGGTTTTGAAGACTGGGATTTTGAAAGGTACCTAAAAGAGTTAAGTATCAGAGGTGTAGCTGTGTTTGTCTGGATCTGTAAAAAGCAACGACGAATCCTGTGGCACCTTATAGACTAACAGAGGTATTGGAGCATGAGCTTTCGTGGATGAATACCCACATCGTCAGACACATCTGACTGACAAAGTGGGTATTCACCCACGAAAGCTCATGCTCCAATATATCTGTCAGTCTATAAGGTGTCACAGGACTCTTTGTTGCTTTCTAAAAGAGTTAGGCATCCAACTTCCATTGAAATTCAACTGGAGCTGGGTACATAAAGCACAGAATCATAGAATTCTAAATCCCTTTGAAAATCCCAGCCAAAGCCTATAAAGGTATTTAAAAATCATGTACATCAATGATGTGGGAAGATCTCAGCCTTTGAGTACTTTAAAGTCAATGATAAATTTTTTAAATTGATGTGAAACCTGACAGGAACGCAGTGCAGAGGCCAAAGAACAGCAATGATGCACTATAACCACTATGAACAGGTACACATGCATGCGGCAGCATTTTAAACATGCTGAAGCCAGAAACAATTTCCCTGACTATACAACTAGTGAAGAATTACAGTAGTGTAATCTCAGGGTGACTGAAGCATGGACCAAAAGTGGTCTGTTATATATTTCCATCCAGCAGTGGTCAAGTAATAGAAAAAGGCTCATACCACAGACATATTATATGATAAATGAACATAGTTTCAATATTGTCGTTGTTAATACAGACCCATGGGTCTAATCCAAAGCCCCTTGAAGTCAGTAGGAGTCTTTACATTGATTTCAGTGGACTTTGGATCAGATCCATAATGTTTTAAAGACCAAAAAATTGACAAGATTCAGGCCCAAGGAACTTATAGCCTCAATAATATCTAATATGGGCCGGGGGGTGACGGTAAACTGAGGCTGGGGTATGTGGCTATGAGAGATAGGGTTACATCATGAAATATGTTATTGTTATGGCCACCTTGCTAATTCGTCTTAGTTTTTGATCATATGTTTACTTTTACTTTAATTTAATATAATTAATATATGAAAATGACATTAGTGTCTGATCCGAATTAAGTGGTGTGAAAACATTTGAAGGGGAGATTTTTTGGATAGTCAGAGGATCCATTTGACAAATAGCTCATGTGAACTGAATACTTTGGTCCTATTTCCCCAAAACTGGTTTTATCAGTAAAATATATTAACTGATAGCCAGTGTCTGAGAAAGGGTTATATGTCCAGGACTAATTTAAAAAGTCCTAGCTTTTTAAAATGAAATTTAAAGAGAATTTTCCCAGTTTTTGTGGGGATTTCTCATGGTTATTCATCCACTTGTTCACAATTACATACCTAATCCAATCTGTTAGATTATTTTCTCATTAAAAATACATTAAGCAGGTACACTAACACAGAAACTAGCTCAGCAGAAAGTGCTGTATATCTAATATAATCTGTCTAGGTTTATATTCTGTACCCTACCCATCAATGTATTATTTGGGCACCTGCAGGTAAGTAAAATGCTCACATTTAAATCAAGACTCACACCATAAGGACCTGACTGTAAATCCACTGAAGTCAGTGGAAAGACTCTGATAGACTTGATCAAGAAATAGGCCCTAGTCCAAACGGCAATATTTGTACCCTTCTAAGAAAAGTGATGTAGTTGCAAAGTAGCTAACAGAGGTATTTCAAGTGCATTTCTTTTCAGCTATTTTACAAGTGCATTAAAGAACCATGTCTGAATGCTACAAACAGAGTAATATAGAGCAAAGGTTTGATTAAATGGTTTGGCTGTCGTGTGGACAGAGCTTAAGCCATTTTAGGTGAAAATGAAAATGGTACTGATATGTGATTTAGCACCTGCAGGGATTAAGAGACTGGATATTACAAATATATCTAATATGTACGTCTACAGATGATCTATTGGCTTGGTGCCAGAATGGTAATTTTTAAAATAAGGATGCTGTCAGTAGTTAGAAGTTTGGAACTTCAATATAAAGCACCCCTTCTTGAAAGTGACATTCAAGAATATCCAAGAATGGCCTGACAGCCATCTGATGCAAGAAACTTAAGCTGTGTTGAGAAACCATTTAAATCACTTTAGTTCTGTCTAACTAAAGCATCATCCACAAAACAACATTTGATTCAGGCTGCTAAAAGCCACATGAAATAGGAAAGATAAAAACCTGACACACAGCACCAGGTCAAAAAAAAAACAAAAAACCCTCTCACATTAGTGATGTCTTTTCTGGTAAAGCCACTGCTGCTCCAGATCTGTCTCAGGGGCTTCATGCTCTCACTAACAGACAGCACAAGAGTCTATTACTATTCTGTTCCATGCTTTCTTTAAGGACTTAAAAGATGAACAAATTAACATCCCTCCCCAAAAAGGTAATTTGGCCAATGCCATCAGCAAATTAATGGAAACTTGTGAGCAACTGGACATGACTGACAGAGGCTGAGATACTCTAGAAACCTTTTGAAGGATTCTGAAGCCTGCATGGCAAAAGCAGAAGAGTTCCCAGAAAAGAGAGCGAGAGTTTGGGCATTGTTACCAGACAGGGAGATCACTGAGATCAAACTTCTGCATCACTGGAATGCCTCAAGTAATGGACTCCAGCCCATTTGGTCCAAACACTGCTTAAAAATAGAGTGACCATTCATCCTGTTTTGGCCAGGATAGTCCCTTTTTTAAGTCTTGTCCTGGCTGTCCTGACTTTTCTGGCAAAAGTGCACATTTGTCCCATTTGCTCTTGCTAACTGATGATCAGTTGGCAAGAGCAAATGGGACAAATGCCCACTTTTGCCCCAAAAGTGTGGCGCATGTCCTTAGCAGGGCACAGAGGTACGTGGAGGGTAGGAGCAGTGATGCTAGCCCTGCAGTGGGGCAGCTGGGGGAACAGAGCTCCAGCAAGCAGCAGCAGCCACACAACAGAAATAGCCACACAGCGGCAGGGTGGGGCAGAGTTTGGGTGAGCAGCAACAGCCATGCAAGGGGCAGGCAAAGTTCGGGCAAGAACAGGTTGGGCGAGGAGCGATGCCAACCCCACGCAGAGAGCAGGCTGGGCTCAGAGAAGAGCCCTGCAGGTAGGGGAGGCAGGGCTTGAGCCAACAGCATGGGAGGAGAATGGGGGCAGGGCATAGGCCAGCCCCATATGCGAGAGATGGGTGCAGGACTCAGGCATGGGGCCAGCCCCATGTGGTGTCCCATTTTCCCTTTGTAAAATATGGTAACTCCACTTAAAAACCTGTTGTACAGTGATTTGTAAGAGCCTACACAAGAGTTATAGAGGGCTCCCTCCAGAAACAACCAGGAGTGGACAGAAGCTTCAGGCCATGATACTAAATTATTTGTTAGGGAGGAATTAATTATTGTCAGCTTTTGTGTAAACAAACCATTCACTGTCTATGCCTAACAGCAATGCAGATCTATCAGCATTAGCAATGTTGAGAGGACTCCTGGGTGTGTTGGCATTTTCAGCACCATATCCTCTGCCACAATTAGAGCAGGTTTAATATGACAGAAATAAAAATGCCAATACTCATGGGAGCCTTACTTATTCTCTGGCTTCCCTGGTTATTACCACCAGTGCAGCTGCACCAGTGCTAGCAATAGAAGGAAACTTTTGCCAAAAAACCCCTAGTGGAGACAAAGCAATTGAAGATTGAACCCCAGTGGGTCTCATCTCCCTGTCTCTCTAGTTCATACACAGTTTAAATCCAGTTTTTCAAAGCTAATAAGTAGTTACTCTGTCACAAACTTGGCTCACTTTTTTTCAATTCTGTGGCAAAGATAAGACTTTGCTGTTACACAAAAAGCTACAATGCCTTCAGCCTCCAATATCTGATATGCTTAAACTCCTCAAAGTTGCCTTCTGATCATTAAAGTAATTTATCAGCTGGACCTTTTGCACTCTGATACCCATCATGAAAAGAGTCTAGACTACAGTGGCTGCATGCTGATAAGAAAGTCCTACTCAGAAGAAATAAACCACCACCTTATTTTACACCTTTTATGGTTAAATCAGTGTATGTCTTTTAGGAACATAAGAATAGCCATACTGAGTCAGTCCAATGCTCCATCTAGCCCATTAACCTATCTTCCAATAGTGACGGATGCCAGATGCTTCAGAGTGAACATAACAGGGAAATGTATCAAGTGATGATCCCCTGTTGTCCAGTTCCAGCTGCTAGCAGTCAGAGGTTAGGGACACCCAAAGCAGGGGGCTGCAACCCTGACCATTTTAGCTACTAGCCATTGATGGACCTATTCTCCATGAACTTATCTAATACTTTTTGAGCTCTTTTCGGCCTTTACAACTTCCTCCAGCAACAAGTTCCACAGGTTGTATGTGCATTGTCCAGCTACACCAAAAGAAGGACAGGAGACACTTGATGTGGATTTAATGAGGCCACAACTTTATTATTAGATGCCTGTGACTACTTGGCAGATAAAAGTGTACAGTGCAGGTAACCCCCTATTTATTCCATAATTACCCAGAAGGCTTTTACCAGTTCCCCCTCTTTTTCCATCCAGGTCCCTCCAGCAAATCCATTGCCGGGACCTCACCATCCACCTCCCTCCATCATAAGAGGGGTAAGGTGGACTATCAGAAATGGGAGTTGGCTCCCTGTTGTTCCAACCATAGGAGTCCCAACCACCCACTACCACCATTCTGTTCCTTTAACAAGCACCTCCTTTTTAAGTCCTTTACCAGGCCATTTATTTGGTCACTGGATGCCTTCCCTATGGAGAACCTTCACTTGACATTCACCCCACACTTACAAAATGAGTTGCGACATACAGCCTACCACCTTTTGTGCTCACTGTAATAGCTCTTCCCTGATACCCTTGCCTGCTGCATGGAGAAAGGGGTTTCCAAAAGGGGTCTGCACCGTTAAAGCCTCCCATCCTTACAGGGGATGAGTCAGTGCTGAAAAGCTGACCAGCACCCATCTTTTTGTAGCAGTTTCTAACCTTGCTCTCCCCCTCCCCCACCATAAAGCACTACTGCCATCCTCTGGCATGCCTGGACAACATACCCCCTGCTTTACATGTGGTGCGGAAGGGGTCACTGTGTGAAGAAGTACTGTTTATTATTTGACATCACATTACTTTCGTGGAATGTATCCTGGCAGGGCTAGGACTGGGTTTGGATTACTGCTTATTATGCAAAACAAGCTAATTTTACTTTTACCTCATTCTCTCCTCCCCATCTGCTTGTTTCATACACTATTGCACTTGTCATAAAATTAGACTGTAATTAGACTGTAATTTCCAAAAAGTTGGAGACTAAACACCTCTGTGGATCTGGGACTAAGCTCTTGGCAGCAGAGGCTGTCCTTGTATTACGCGTCTGTACAGTGCCCAGAACAATGAGATCCTGATCTTTAATAGGCGCACTATACATAAATAAATAAATAAATACATAATAAATAATGAATCACCTGCAGGAAGAAATGCTATCATCCTTTTACATTTTAAGGCATATTCACAGTTGCACTTTTTCTGAAATGAATGGGACACTTACTCAGGGCTTGACTGTCCCTTCCACTGCTGTGAGCAGAGGGGGACCAAATCAGTGGATTATGGCTGGGAACAAACCTCTATAGTTCCCCCCACAAAACAATGCTGAAGACCCCATGTGAGTGAACCATGGAGCAGGGTCAGATTAAGCTTTTCTGGACCAGGCACCAAACATATCTGTGGGGCCCGATGCGGGCAATGGAGCATGGCACAAAGAGGTCAGTCCCCAGAATAAGGAGCTGGCCTGGGGCAATGGGGCATGGCATGGCAGTGGTGGTCCCGCTCTGCCCAACCCAGTGCGAGGGCACTGTTAACAAACAGGCAGTTGCCAGACGCCTGGCCCTGTGCTGCCAGCATGCCCTTTCCCCTCGGGCCCATGTCACACCACATACTCCCCCCACCCAACACCCCCCTGATTCTTTATGGACAGAGGCCCCCCAACCAACTATGCCAGCACCCTCTATCCTCCCACAAATGCATAGTGCCCTGCACAACACTATTCCTGCCCAGTGCCCCACAACCCCACCACAACTGTGCAGCACCCTCCACAGAACCCCTACTCCCTAGTGCCCCAACACACACAGATCTTCCCTGCCCCATCACAGCCCAGCACCCACCCCAGACCCCCAAGAGACCCACTCTCCCACGCCCTGCCTACCAGCCACATTCACCAAGCTCTGCTGGGAGGCGACTGTGTCTGCCGGCTGAGCCAGCAGCGGAGCAAAGGCTGGTCCCAGGTTGGGAAATCGCTTTGGCCCCTCAGGATTGGCAAGATCAGCCCAGCCAGGGCCTGCCCTAGCCAGGCTCCCTCAGGATCCACTTGCCTGGAGGGGCCCAGCCAAATCCCACACTGTCCTCTCCCAAGTGGCTGAGACTGGCCAGGCTTCTGCACCAGTCCCAGGCGGCTCAGCTCTGGGGAGACAGGTGGGGCCCCACAGATGGTGGGAAGCAGAGACTGCCCACAGGTGCACTGGGGCAGAGAGGATCTGATGGGTGGGTCCAGGGGGCGGAGAGGAGGCCTTGGCTGGCTGGCCAGCTGGCCAAGAGGAGCAAGTGGTGGGCGGGATGGGGGAGCCAGTGGGCTGGCAGAGTCTTGGGACACAGTGCAAGCGGAGCAGGCCGGGGCCCCTTCTGAGCATGAACTTGGCTCCATGGCATCACTGGCACCATTGTAAACCTGGTACTGCCATGGAGATCAGGGTCTGCGGCACTTTGAGGGAATGGAGACAGGTCTGAAAGGGGAAGAGTCATTTTCTGTAGCATTGTCTCCTAATTAGCTGACAGATATCTGAGCAAATGCTGCTTCTAAATTAAGGCAGCTTATATAAAAATATGTATGCCATCTTAAGCAGTAGATAAGACTAAAATATTTCAGAGTCAACATCCAAGAATTATTTTCTTCATTCATTCATATCATTGAAGTTTAATTACTATAATGACATGGACAATTTCATTACTGCAAAGTGATGGGACATTCCAATTTTTCCAGTGAAATAACTGAAAATATTTAGCTGACAAATTCAAAAATGTTGATTCTGAAATGCCACAATGGTGCCTTGTAATAATTGTAGTTCAGGTGCCTCATACCCCCTGTCATAGTATAATTCCCAAATCTGGACCTTAGCGTCCAAAATATGGGTACTAGCATGAATTCCCCTAAGCTTAATTACCAGCTTAGATCCAGTAATGCTGCCACCAATCAGGACTTAGAGTAGAGCGCCTGATAGACTCTGGTCTCCCCCAAAACCTTCCCTGGGGACCCCGAGACCCAAATTCCTTGAGTCTCACAACAAAGGGGAATAAACCATTTCCCTTCCCCCTCCATTCTTCCTCCCAGATCTTTCCTGCCTGGGTACACTAGGAGATCACCATGATTCAACTCCTTGAATCACCACACAGAGAGGAATGATACCTTCCCCCAGAGGCAATCCAGATTCAAGCTCCGTGAATCTAAAACAAAGGGATTCCACCCTTCCCCTCCCTTCTCCTTCCCTGTTAAGTACAGACTCAATTCCTTTGAGCCTCAACAAGGGGAAAAAATCAGACAGGTCTTAAAAGCAAAACTTTTAATAAAAAGAAAGAAAAAGTAAAAGGTCTATCTCTGCAATTTAGATGGTAAGATGTTACAGGGTCTGTCAGCTTATAGAAACTAAAAAGAAGCCTCCCGCCAGCAAATACAATTTAAAATACTTCCAGCAAACTACACAATTGCAAATAAAGGAAAACAAATAAAAAAACTATATCGCCTTTCTACATTAGTACTCACAAAATTGGAATAGAAGATTAGAGAGCTTGTAGGTACGTGTGGTCACTCTCAGAGTCCAGAGAGAATAAAGCCAAACCCAAAAAACACAAACAAAGGCTTCCCTCCACCGAGATTTGAAAGTATCTTGTTTCCTGATTGGTCCTCTGGTCAGGTGTTTGATTCCCTGTTTGTTAACCCATTACGGGTAAAAGAGACATTAACCCTTAACTATCTGTTTATGACACCCTCATACTCCTCTGTGGTATGGGCTCTCCAGCCAGTCTATGTCTCCCATCATGCACTACACAGCCTCCCCTCTCTCAGATGCAACATGGGAGACTTTTTTTAAGTTTTTTTTCCCAAAAAGTTGAAATCTTGCATGGGAAAAAAACTCATTTTTGACCAGGTATAAAATTTAACCATTTAATACCTGTACTAAATGAACTGCAAGAAAAATGATATCTGGCAGGTTATTGCCAAGACTCCAGATCACAGAATAAGATTTTTAAAATCTCATATTTGCAATCATCTTCACCAACCACACAACAATTGGATTAAATACTATTACCAGACACAGACAGACCATTATTTTATACACGTAACTTCACACTTGTGAGGTAAAAAGTAGCCTCATGATAGAACTTGTTTACATGGCAACTTTGTCAGCATCTGAGGGGTGTAAATTCTAGTACACACTAGCATGTCACATACACTAATTGGCTCATGTGGACCCTGCTGGTGTGCACTAAAATTCCCTAGTGTTCACTAATGTAGTTCAGTTTCAACAGTGCTACGTTAATGCACATTAGGAAACTGTTAGTGATCGCCAGCAGGGTCCACATGGTCCACTTAATGCATGACGCTCTACTGCGGGCTAAAATCTACACCACTCTGGTGTGCACTAAAGCACCATGCAGCCAAACCCAAGCACTTAAAAGTGTAAACAAGGTCAACAGGCCAGAGTTGGATATTGTGAGTCTTAATTCAGGAATTTTGCCAGCAAAGTTGATGTGGGGCACAGACTCCTGACCACCCACCATGACAGTGGCCCACAGCAAATCAAGTTTCCTTCTTCCTCCTCCCCTATCAATAAGGATCTCAATACCAGCTACTCCCCAAATATAACTGACTTCTGCTGCCAACATCTAGCTTCTCCTCCCTCCTCCACAAATAAATTTTTACTTTTTCTGGTCCATTACCTCCCTGAACAACTTCCTTCTCCCCCCAGAATCCCTTATCCTCCCTTTCAGCTCCCACTTCAGTTTTTGGGTGTTCAGCTTAGTCGATGAAAACCTGATTATCCATAGAAAGTAGATACTTTTCACAAATGTTCTGCCAAAAAAAGAGTTTAGTTGGAAAATTTCCTACCAGTATTACATATTTTTAACATTAAAAATTCAGGTTCCAACTGGGCTGAAAGACTGTATGGTTCTCAGGAGAATTTGTGGAATGGAGACATCACAAGCCCGAAGACAGTGAAAGTTTGACTGGAGGACTAATGAATATGACAACACAAGAGCCACAAAACTGAAAGCTGAGCATTTGAGAGGGGGAAAGAATGTTTTGTCAGGCCATTTTTAATTTTTTGTTTGTTTTTTGTAAACATCCAATGAAAATTTTTAATACAAACAGGCTATGTTAAAATTTCAATATCCTCACCCCCTAGATCGCCCAGCATCCTTCAACAAAACCAGGGGAAACAATATTTTACATTGCAGGTGAGTGCCCTAACCACTGGACTACAGAGTGACTCTTTCTCTTTTCTCTGGCCAGTGAATATTTAATGTATGCAAAGAGGAACATCTGCAACAGCAGAGTTTCAGAAAGTACCACCCAAGAATATCCAGTAGCAATGATGGGGATGGGGTCATCCCCAATGGAACAATTGGAAAGGTATTGAATGACATTGGCCAGGCAGTGGGAGGAGTTTGCACTGTCATTGCCTCCAAAGGCTTCACCTTCTAGTTTTGTCATCATGAACCCTACATTCATTTATAACTAAAATGTGATGGAGAGAGTTGGATATCAAGCCTGAGGTTATAATAATTCCATATAAGCTATTAAAGAAAAACCTCATTCAAAATTCAAAAAGATCCTCATCCAGGATCTTGCAGCAGTGCACAGCATCTTAGGTTTCAGAAAGATACATGTTCAAGGTATTAATTAGGACAGTGACAGTTTGGAAACACTTGTCAATCAATCTTTAAAAAAAAATTGTCAAGTTTGCATGCCCAAGGAGAGTGAAACTGAAATTAAAGTGCATTTAAAAAGATGTGAAATAATTAGGGCACACACAAAAAAAAAAGCCAGAGAAAATGAAAGCCATGAGAGAAGCATGTTACTAATTGTGTTTCTGACTTTCTCTAATTAATCCTCTTCCCATTCCTAGCATACCTTTAATAAAGCTAATGAGGAGCATTATGCTGTGCAATATTTGGTTCTACAGATTTGCCATTTCCTGCATGCACAAAAAGCCTGTTCAAATGTCCAGGTGTGACTACATCTGAAATGCAGAAAAACTGTGTCCATTTGTGAGTATAATAATGAAATTATGCAATCCACATTAAGTTTCAGTGGCACATTGGCTTTCTCAGTTTCCACGTGCAAAAACCAAATTGTGTGCTCTCTAAGCCTGCTCAAGAAGATTACAGAGACTGTTGACAGAGAACAAAAGGATATCAGTTTCAAACATTTCAGTTTTCCATCTTGCAAAACTACCATATAAAAGCTCCAGTCTAAACGCATTGCAAACATCAGCTGGAGAAGATGAATTACAAGAAAAGAAAGACACAAAACTAGTAAAAAGACAGAAACTGAAACAGCAAATTACTGTAGAATGCATGCAGTGAAAAAGAAAAATATGGAGAAAATGCTGATGTAGCACTCTGAACAGAAGCAGAGCTGGGAGAAATGCACAGGGCCAGAATTTTATTTTGAAATGGTTGCACGCAGTAATTGCTCCTGGGGCTGCTTAACCACCCTGGACAGAGCTCCCCTTTCTGTACAGATCTCCTTCCAATCTTGATTTACTCTAAACTCCCTTTGCGTTGGGAGTCTCTGACTGCCCAGCAATTTACCCAGTAAAGGGCAAATCTCCCAGTCATGTTGAAGGGCTCAGCTGTCTCATCATATTTTCACTTAACATTGAATCTTACTCCTCCTTTTTCTTCCTAAGTCAGTTTTCCTGCTCCCACACAGCCATCCTCATGATTCCCATTACAGCGCTGCTGGTTTCTAATGAAACCAGAATAATGTTTTTTAAAAACTAATCACTTTTTTATATCTTGGATGATTTCTGGTCTCTTTTGCTTCAAACATTGAATGGCAACCACTTTTTGAGGGTCAGCTTGATTCCTTGATTAATCTTGTAAAGTGGTCTTACTTCCTGGGTTTTAATTTCACCACACAGTCTCACAATCACCTAAGCATTTTCCTTGTGTCTTCCATGCATAGTCAAAACCCTTGCTATAAACTAGTATGTCATCTAAAACTGAGTTGTATGCAACCTTAAGAGAAATCCCTCAAACACTTGTCCATATTATATTGGAAAAATGCTGACACATTCGTCAACCCAAAGGGACACTCAGCATCCTCCTGGTGTTAAAAATACAGTGAGATTCTGGGCATTCTCATGAACTTTTGGTTATAAGATTTGATATGTTCAAGTATCATGAGCCATTCATTTCTGCAACAGCCATCTAGTATTCCTTGGGTTCTAGTTACCAGGTATAATTTTTTAGTTCATTTCTCTATAATCAGTACAGAAATGTTATGTCCTATGCTTTTTCAATCAACAAACCGCTGGTGATGCATATCAGTAATAACTGATTTTTTGGTTCCCTGGCCGTAGCAAAAATTTAGAGGAAATTGTTTAATTGTTTAGGTTTTTTAACCTTTTTAATTAATACTATTGAATGAAATTTTAAAATCAAAAGTCTTTTTGAGTTCAAAATTAAAATGTTTAACTTAAAAAATGAAACAAAGCATTTTGATTTTTCCAAATTTTTAATTGTAGATTTTCCCCCCCAGCACAAATTTGTGCAATGTCTTAGTTGACCCAAGTCTGTATTTTTCACTAAAAAAAGTTTCAGCCAAAAAATTTCACACTGCTCCAATAAGAAGTATGACAGTTTTGTCCATTCTTTCAGTAAGAGATCTTGAACATTGCTTCTGGTCTCTGGATAGACCTGTCATTAACAGATAGCTAAGGGTTAATGTCTCTTTCACCTGGAAAGGAGTAACCTGAAACACCTGACTAGAGGACCAATCAGGAAACAAGACTTTTTCAAATCTGGGTGGAGGGAAGTTTTGGGTGTGAGTTTTTTGTCCTTTGTCTTCTGTCTGACCCTCTCGGCTATGAGAGTGATTTTTCTATCTCCAGCCTTCTAATCTTCTGTTTCCAGTTGTAAGTACAAAGAGATAAGACAGTAGGTTTATATTGTTTGTTTTTTCTATTTACATGTGTGTAGTTGCTGGAATGTTTTGAATTGTATTCTTTTTGAATAAGGCTGTTTATTCATATTTCTTTTAAGCAATTGACCCTGTATTTGTCACCTTAATACAGAGAGACCATTTTTATGTCCTTTTCTTTCTTTTTATATAAAGCTTTCTTTTTAAGACCTGTTGGAGTTTTTCTTTAGTGGGGACTCCAGGGAATTGAGTCTGCAGCTCACCAGGGAATCGGTGGGAGGAACAAGTCAGGGGGGAAAATCTCTTTGTGTTAGATTTACTAACCTGACTTTGCATACCCTCTGCGTGGGGCGGGGGGAAGTACTTGTGTTTTCCAGGACTGGAAACAGGGAGGGTGGAGTCCCTCTGTTTAGATTCACGGAGCTTGCTTCTGTATATCTCTCCAGGAACCCAGGCAGGGAACACCTGGAGGGGGGAAGGGAAATGGTTTATTCCCCTTTGTTGTGAGACTCAAGGAATCTGAGTCTGGGGGTCCCCCAGGGAAGGTTTTGGGGAGACCACAGTGCGCCAGGCACTGTATAGATTCCTGTCTGGTGGCAGCTTTACCAGGTCCAAGATGGTAACTAAGCTTGGAGGTTTTCATGCTAACACCCATATTTTGGACACTAAGGTCCAGATCTGGGAAAAATGTTATGACAAGACCCATCTAAGAAATGGAATGAAGTTATAGGTCCAGTGAACAGGGTGATATCTGTCAGTTTTATCTCTCTCCTTAAACTTGGGCTCTCCAACTTATCTCAAGCAACAGTTGCATTGTTTCTGTGGATGAATCCCTGATGCTCTACTGTCAAGTAAGACAGGCCACTAGGGGTAAATCAGTTCCCAGTCAGAGATAGCAAAAGTTTGGGATGTTCTGTGGTCCTGGATGTTGCACTGCTTTGGAACCATTTGCTGTACTATTAGAGGAATTGCTATGTTGAGTTTCCCCCAAAGTGTTTCTGTTCTTAACCCAAATGTCTTAGCAAGTCATATTGGTAAGGACTAGGTTTAGCTTGCAGGATGTCACAGATTAACTGTTCTAGAATGTCCACTCCAAGTACCTCTAAGCTTCTACTACTGCCTCAATAAGGGTGATTCAATCCTCACAGAAGTAATCAGAGTGTACTCCACATTCTCTCTGGGTTATTCAGCTGACTAGATTTATAATATTTTTATTTGTCCCCCAGAAGAGCTGTTTCCACTGCTGCTTCCTTAGCTTAAAGTGATCGGAGTTTGAGCTTGTTTGAATTTGGCCTAAATACTCATATATGATTTATACATTTGAAGATGGACTGGGAATTGTCTTTCATTCCTTTTCAATTCAAAAGTTCTTTCACTACATTAAAACAAGTCACAGATCTTTCCAGTGGGTCATTGTTTAACTGGAATTCCATTGTTTATGTAACCCTTCTGCCCTTCTGAGTTGGCAGGAACAAGGGCCAGGTTCAGTATCTAGGGGTTCCATTTCAATAATACAATGCAAAACCGGCTCGAGGCCCCACCCAGTGACCTGGGACAATTACATACCACCCCCATGCACCGTTAGGAGGCAATACTTCCCCTCTCACAAGCACAGAGTCTGAGTGTAGCAAAATCCTTTTAATAAAGGAGGGAAACAATGCAGTATTATGTTGGGGAAACACCACAAACAGGATTCATAACACAAACCATGAGCAAAGTGATTTCTGCTTGTAGGAGGGAAGCCCCAGGGCTGGTGCATCCTTGGCCTAAAGTGAATTCAGCGCAACAGCCTGTAACTAAACTCTTAATGGAATCAAAATTAGCTCTACTATTCAACAGTGGAGAGGAGAGAAGAGGAGAGGAGAAACAATTGGTGTTTCAGGCCTTCAAACAGCACCCATACCATCAGATACACACACACACACACACACACACACACACACACACACACACTTACTTACTTACTTACTTACTTACTTACTTACTTACTTACTTATTCCCCCCCACCCCCTTTCTCAATTCACTGGGTTTTGGAACCCTTGTCCCTTGTTTAGCAAGTGCTATTTAGTTGATGGTGAGTCCCTCTGTCATAAAACAGTTCCATTGGCCTTGATTCCCGTAATCAGGGTAACAACACTTTATTCTTCCTGCCCCAATAACAGAGAAACAGCATCCAAAGTGACCATTTGGGCAGCTGTGGGCTCATGCTAGGTGGGGTGGGTTTGCCTATGCAAACAAGACCAGCCCCCGAAGTTCTTTTCCACAACTCGCCACAATTCACCACCAAATGTCAGGGTAGAGCTCATCCTGACTCTGCTTACATTTAAATGCAACTCATCCAAAGGATGCATCACGAGTGGGCAAACTGAATTGGCTCCCCACAGGCTCATTCTTTCTTCCCAGACTGGATTTCTTTCTCTTCTGGTTCCTAGAGTTATGCCGCTGGTATGTCAAACAAGAGACAATGAATAGCTTTGCCCAGTGGTCCAATATGGAACTATACCTATTTTAGCTTTCCCTTTGAACAAAACACTCAGAGTATGTCTACACTATGAAATTAAGTCATTTTATAGAAGTCGATTTTTAAAAATCAATTTTATGCAGTTGATTGCGTATGTCCACACTAAACGCATTAAGTCAGCACATTGCATCCTCACTACCATGGGTGGCATCGACTTAGGGAGCAATGCACAGTGGTTAGCTATTCCACAGTTCCCGCAGTCTCCACCGCCCATTGGAATTCTGGGTTAAGCTCCCAATGCCTGATGGGGCAAAAACATTGTTGCTGGTGGTTTTGGATATATGTTGTCAGTTGCCCCTCCCTCTGTGAAAGCAATGACAGACAATTGTTTCACACCAGACACCAGGGTGATTAGAAGAGCACAGCAAGGCAAGCTGCGCATCAGAGAGGCTTTGAAAACCAGTTTCATGACTGGACAGGCTTCGGTGTGACAGTTGTGTGTGTTTCTCCTTGATGCAAACCCGTCCCCTTTGTTGATTTTAATTCCCTGTAAGACAGCCACCCTCCCCCCTTTGAAATAAAGTAACTATTGTTTTGAAACCATGCATTCTTTCTTTATTAATTAAAAAAAAATGAGATAATGGACAAGGTAGCCTGGGTGGGGTGGGGGAGGAGGGAAGGACAAGGCCACATTGCTTATTGTAGCCAGATTAAAAATCAAACTGTTTGAATGACAGCCTTCTGTTGATTGGGCCATCCTCTGGAGTGGAGTGGCTGAGTGCCTGGAACCTCTCCCCGCCCTTCTTCCCCAGCCCCCCGCATTCTTGGGCGTCTGGGTGAGGAGGCTATGGAACAAGGGGATGAGGGTAGGTGGTTACACAGTGGATGCAGCAGAGGTCTGTGCTCTTGTTGGCTTTCCTGCAGCTCCAACAGATACTTCATCATGTCAGTTTGCTCCCCCATTAGTCTCAGCATCGCGTCCTACCTCCACTCTTTGCACTCACTTAGTTCTTTCCTGGCCTCTGTCACTGAATGCCTCCATGCATTAAGCTGTGCCCTATCAGTGTGGGATGACTGCATGATCTTGGAAAACATGTAATCACAAGTGCATTCTTTTTGCCTTCTAATCTGCGATAACCTCAGGGATGGAAATGATGGGGGGGACTGCTCTACAATTCTCAGGGGACTGCATGGTCACTTGTGCTCCTAAGTTCGCCATGCTGACCAAACAGGAAATGAAATTCAAAAGTTCTCTGGACTTTTTCTCTGTATCTGGCTGGTGCATCAGAGTTCAAAGTGCTGTCGAGAGCGGTCACAATGGAGCACTCTGGGATAGCTCCTGGAGGCCAATACTGTCGATTTGCATCCTCACTAGCCCAAATTGCACCCAGCAAAATTGATTTTAGTGCTACTTCCCTCGCTGGGGAGGAGTACAGAAGTTGATTTTAAGAGCCCTTTAGGTTGATGGAATGGGATTGGTTGTGTGGACGCATTCATTTTTAAATCGACCTAACACAGCTAAATTCGACCTAATCCTGTAGTGTAGACCAGGCATCAGTGTTACATTGCATCAAACATACTTCTAGGATATGAATATCAAAATGTGGCCTCATGTTCCATGGTCCTACATTGAAAATAGGGTCATTTGCACTAAAATTGCACTCACAGACTACTAATTTATTTCCAGAAAGGCAAATTTAATTGTAGCACTTCCTGGCAGAGAGGTTACATTTGCTTTCTAATCCAAATGGATATGACTATGGCTTCTAATACTTGCAGTTGCCAACACAAATAATTTTCCCTGGCCCCTTTCTGCTTTTATACATGTGCAATTTTTCCTATGGCAAATATGTACTAATTGAAAATATATTATGAGCTGAAATTAGGTTCCTTAGTTTAGCCATGTATCAAACCTGTACACAGTATGCAAATACAAACTGTAAACATTATGTTTTGAAAATGTATCCTTGAATGTGTACAGTGTTAATAGACATGCCACTGAAAACAAGTACAGACAAGAATTCTGCCATTTGAGTTCTTCATTAAAACAAATACTGATCCACATAGTTTTTTTTCTTTTGTGTATGTAGAGTTAAGCATCAGATAGCTTCAGAAAGTCAATTAAAAAGAGAGAGAGTGCACCTTAATCATAGGGCTTTTCCTATCTATTTTTTCCAGTAGTTACTTAAAACCACTAACTTGAAATCATAGTTGCACACTGTCTTTAGAAGTTCACTCAATCAAAGGGCCAGCTCTGAGTAATCAAAGATCTTAAATAACTGGAGCTCCTAACATTGGCCACAGGAGGATTAAAAATCCAGTAGCCAGAACTCAATTCTTCGATCCAGCAAGCACCAGTGCATAATGAGAAGTCCCTAAAGCCCCAGATCACAGCCGAGCCTTTGCCTACTGTGGAGCTAAGTGGAAACCCTGTTTAATTCCTTAGGAGATCCTATCTTGCCAGATGAAAATAGATATTGGCCTCTGTATGCAGGATGATTAGAAGAATGGAAGAGGATTAGACAAGATGCAAGGGGAAAGGCTCAGAGTGGCTCATTTACATGGTATTACTGCTGACAGGTAGGTGTTAACAGAACAGAGTAACCTAAAGGCAAAACTGTATCTGAATTAAAGCTGTATTTATTTACCCAAGTTATAAGGGGATTAAGTCCTGTTTATTTTACCACATCCAGAACTGTTTTATCTATTAAGCACTTTGATGCTTCTTCAATTGTTCTGTGGCATGCACTGCACAGCTGTTTGGGGATGTGTTTATCTTTATCTGAAACAGAAGCTTTTAAATGTTTGAAACATAAAATATAGATGCTAATGGCAAGTTAAGCATTCACGGCTGTCTTCCTGTCTCCCAAAATGGAGATGTTAAAATAGTGCAGCCTTTTCCCTCGCTATGGGAAAGTAAAAAGTACATTCACAAGTACTTTTGCAAATTGCTGACAAAAAGAAATGAATATAGGAGTGTGTGTGTCACACACACGTAGACACACATAAAGTCAGCATCATTGACATAAAAATCACTATATTTCTATTAATCTCTTGTTATTCAAGAAACTTAACTAAAGATTGGCAAACTGGTTTCTATAAAATGCAGACCAGCCCAAATCTTCACCCCTTTACTGAAACTTGTTAGATTCCAAAGAGTTAGTTTAGCTACAAATTAGTTTAATTTTTTTTTTAAATATCCACCCCTTACTTGCAGCCCTTTGATGTAAGGACTCCAACAGCTCTCCCAAAAGGCCCAGTTGTCTGGGGAGCACATCAGCCTGGTGTTGTCAGAGGTGTTGTCAGAAGCTACTGGTGTGGTGCTCTGCTCTATCCTTGTTGGTATCGCTCAGCTGCGTGCTTGTGTTCCCTCTGTGTGCTGCCCCAGCTCTGCACAGATAACTGACACAGCAGACCCGAAGAGAACCCCCAATGACCACAGAGTCTAGTAAGGTACGAAGGCACGTCGGCCAGGTTTATTGCCGTATTGGACACAACAATAGTTCCCCCTAGATTGTTACTCTACAGGGCATACTACTAATATGTGCCCACGGTCAATGGACTCGGCTCAGTCAGTGGCGGGACTTTCCACTGCCCCCTCGGCCAGACAAAGACACCGCCCCAGGGATGCATTCTTATACACAGGTACAAACAAGTTACACATCACTCCTGACATATTGAGGTGCAACCCCTTTACGCAGTAAGGTGCAACCCCTCTACGTAGTAAGATGCCGCCTCTCACTTTGTACATGTTGGTTCGATCAAAACAACTCTATCCATCATTTTACCCTTTTGCCCCTGTCATTGGGATGGGTCAGTCTGTTCCTTGTTATCTGTGTGGAATGTGCAAGTATGTGAATGTTCTGATCTCTAGTGTTCAGTACCTTTTAGGTATGTATCTTCTTGTAGCATCAGCCCTTTCCTTGCCAGCTTCTGTGAGCAGGGCCTGCCTCTGGCTCACAGCTTCACTTTGCTTTATGTTAGCAAAGTCTTGGCCATTATTTTAGTTCAGGCCTCAGGCCTCATACTGGGCCTTTATCAGGGCCTTCACTTACTACACCTGGTACTGCTTTCTCTGCTCCTCACATCAGCACCAGATAACAGCTATCCACATGATTCGTATCTCAAGCCTTGATCACACTCATTCAGGCTCCTAAACCTTTCGAATCTAGGTGACCCTCCCTCCCCAGTTTTCAGGCTGCCTCTATTTGAGCTCAAATCTTCCCATTTCACCCAACACTCCCACTGACTCATTTCCATACCAGCATTCAGCCCCCACTTCCTACTCCACCAATTCTCAATTGTTTGTGTGGGGACGAGGAGCAGAAAAAAGGGGGCAGGGGACTCTAGATCCCCTCAGGCCTCCTACTGCAAAACTAGAGCCCAGTTGCTTGCTGTTTTCAACCTACTGATGGGTTTGCATAGGTTCATATCTTCTGCAAGGAAAGATTCTAAGAAGCTACATAGGGCTCATTCATGTAATACTCCTGGGGGAGTTCTGCGCCAAAAAATCCAGCATTCTGTACCAAAAAAATGCAACATTCTGCAAAATTCTGCATACTATGTTTGTCAAAATAATGCAATATAATCACACCCGTTTCACTTATTTAATAATTCATTTAAACTACCATACAGGAAAAAAAAATCACAATAACTGTTCAGCATTTCCCAAACACATCAGGGTTAAGTTACAAATACTTGGTAACCAAGACCCTGCATTTCAGTTATAATCCTGGATTTTCATTTAAATTACATTACTTTTATTTTGGTGCTTGGTATTCTGTAAAGTAGACTGTTGCTTTAAATTGCTCAGACTTTCACACATGAAAGTCATACAGTTTGCTAATCTTTGTCTCGCATTTTTTAAATGGATAAGTAAATTAGATCCTGAGCTGTAATCTAACCCCCCTGTTCCTCTCTGGCACAGGAAAAGAAGCAACAAAACACATAGACCTTCCTAGCTGAGGTTTCCGTTACTGTCATTTACGATAAGGTTCTTTTACATCATTCTGGCAAGGTAAAGGAGCCATAATTGACTAAGAATGGGAACAATTAACTAACAATGGGAACATTAGCAGCCTGCCTGTTTAGTTGTTACATTTCTGCTCTGCCTCAGGGATAGAGTCTGCTTCACACAGCCCTACCTGGAGAGGGACAGAGTGAGTCTCTCTCAATCTTTTACACACAGGCAGGTGCCCAGTCCCACTTCCTTAATGTCTCTCCATGGAGGCACACACGCGGGCCTAGTCTCTCTCCTTCCCCCCTCAGTGATCTGCTCTCTGCTGCCGGCTGCTCCCAGCAGACGAAGGGGCATGTGTCCCCACAGATTTCTTGGCTCCCCCATTTTTCTGCGGGGGAGCCAAGAAATCTATGGAAATCTATGGAAGGTATGAGGGCGCAGAATTCCACTAGGAGTAAT